>NC_056627.2:170367695-170580195 GCF_002870075.4 Lactuca sativa | reverse complement strand
TACATCTTCATATAAACGCTTGATAGAACACATTAACACCCCGCTCCCGAGTTGTAGCAAAGAAAAGAAGAGAAGAGAAAAGAAAGTAAGGAGAGAAAAGAAGAGAAAAGAAAGGAAAAAGAAATTGTCATTTGTGCTCCCGAGTCGGAGAGAAATGGAAGAAAAGTTAAACATTTTGTTCTTTCTTTTCAAATCCTCCCAAATCGGGAGGAAAGTTAGGAGGGAAAGTTTTCCTTCCATTTCCTTTCACTTCCTTCCTTTAATGAAACTCGGAGCACCATTCTCTCTTGCTTTCCTGTGGAGCGGGGTATAATGGTACTCGCACCGACGATGATGGTCACCAAAGAGTGCATCGACGATATTTCAGTGGAATTTCAGGTCGCACAGCAAAAAAACCTAAATTGTTGTCTTCCTCCGAAAAGGTTGCCTCAGAGCCCTATAGAATGATGGTAGTGGAAGGAACGACGATGTGTCAGAGTCTGGTCGGGTAATTGAATCAACAATACGAGAGTTCTATTGGGAAAAATGGTAGCTCTCTCGGTCGTTATGGCTTTTTTGCCTTCGTCATTTTGGGGATCCCTTCGTCGGCTTCGAATACTCTTGCTTAGGATCTTCTTCGTCGCTTCTAACTAAGGTATTAGTTCTATTTTTGGTTTGCTTTTTCTGGATAATAGGTCAATTTTGCCTCTTTTTGTGACCAGGTCCAATGTTTTGATTTAGGAGTTCATAGCAGGAACATCACATGAAGCACTTTGATTAGGGTTTAATTCCCCCAATTAGAAGGTTGATGCTTCAACGCCTTGATTTTAGAATAATTTTCATAAGGTTTGTTTGATTTAGGAACCTGATTTGCATTTCACTTTCTGATTTCTCTTGATTTATTACATTTACATTTGTCATTTTTAGGGTTTACCTTCGGTTTCCCCCACCTTCCGTTCTAATGACTTTTGCTATCTCATGTATCCATCAAGTGTGAAATAGTGATTATAAGTTTTCTGGTGGATTCGATTGGTCACGAGAACGACTTTTACAAAAAGGTAAGCACTTGAATTGATTGAAGTTTTATGTTACTATTTTTTTTGCTTCACCTATGCTATTCGGACTTCATTGTAAAATGATTTTGCGTCTTATTTTTTTAATTCTATTTGTGGATTTTATTTGCAGGGACTTTAGGTGTTGATGTTGATAGTGTAATTGTATAAGTTGGTAATGTTTTATGTTTCATCAATTCTTGATTTATCGAAAAAAAGGCTTACATCTTTATATCCATATGTTGCACATGTATTGAATTTGGGAAAATGACTTATTAAGGTAACTAACTATTTCAGTTGTCCATATATAGGTAATGTTCTTTTTTTGTACACATTAAGGTAACTAACTTGTTTTGTTTGTTCACATTTAGGTAATATGACCGGCTATTACCTGTTTTTGCTTATGTGGCATCCACCTGACATATGACTTGAATACGTTGCACCTACGTGGCATGGTGCATATATGGGAACATGACTTATTAAGGTAACTAACTATTTCAGTTGTCCATATATAGGTAATGTTCTTTTTTTTTGTACACATTAAGGTAACTAACTTGTTATGTTTGTTCACATTTAGGTAATATGACCGGCTATCAACTGTTTTTGCTTATGTGGCATCTACCTGGCATATGACTTGAATACGTTGCACCTACGTGGCATCCACCTGGCATATGACTTGTTTTGTTTCTTCTTCCTCATCTTATTCTTCAAAACGACAAGATGAATTTCAAGCTGATCATCCATGTGATTGTGGCTTACCATCTCGTGTGAAGATTTCAAGAACTCCTGACAACACAGGAAGAAAATTTAGAGTTTGTCAAAACTCGATGGTAAATCAATATTGTTGAATATGTTGTAGGAGTTCTTGAAATCTTCACACGAGATGGTAAACTGCAATCACATGGATGATCAGCTTGAAATTCATCTTATCATTTTGAAGAATAAGATGAGGAAGAAGAAGCCATCGTCGATCTATCTAGGGTTTAGAATTAGGGGTGGAATCGTATGACACAGTTATAGTGTAATCGAATGAAGACAATATATGCACCATGCCACGTAGGTACAACGTATTCAAGTCATATGCCAGGTGGATGCCACATAAGCAAAAACAGTTGATAGTCGGTCATATTACCTAAATGTGAACAAACAGAACAAGTTAGTTACCTTAATGTGTACAAAAAAAACAACATTACCTATATATGGACAACTGAAATAGTTAGTTACCTTAATAAGTCATTTTTCCATATATGCACCATGCCACGTAGGTGCAACGTATTCAAGTCATATGTCAGGTGGATGCCACATAAGCAAAAACAGGTGATAGCCGGTCATATTACCTAAATGTGAACAAACAAAACAAGTTAGTTACCTTAATGTGTACAAAAAAAAGAACATTACCTATATATGAACAATTGAAATAGTTAGTTACCTTAATAAGTCATTTTCCCTATTGAATTTTAGGGGCAGTTTTGTCCAAATGGTGGTGCTTGGTTAGGATAGTTATAGTAATGGTCGTGGTAGTGGCGGCAATGGAGGTGGTGCATGTGTCAAAGTGTGGCGTTGGTGAATCATGTTGAAAAACAACATACAGGTGTCTCTTAAGACTAGAAAGAGAAGTATAAAATGCAAATTGCAATACCACTTCCTATTCCATTCATTTGCCATCTTTTCTTGCCATTGAATTAGATTCCAAATTGATATTAGATTTATAACTTCATACTTAAACTTTTATGGTTTAGTTGGGTAATTTTGTGTTTTTGAAAGATGTTTTTTTCAATTACAATAACAGATAAATGAAAAAAAATAGTTTTAAAACCATGACTTTCTTTATTCCTTACTTTCTTCATGGGTTTTTTTTACTAATTTTAGGTCATATGCAGGAAAGCAGAAAACAGATTGTTTTCTTAAATCTATTTTAGATTAATGACAAGTATTTTTGCTTTTTGTATGTTTTAATGAGCCTCCTCCCCTGTATCGCATGCTTCTTCCTCAAACTTTTGCATATGCTATCAGTTGGGATCAATATACAAATAAATCTTTTGAATTCTGTTAATTTGCAATGGTGTAGTAAGTGGTTTACGGTTTTATTACAGGTTGAGCTAAAGATGCATAACTCTTTTTCGCAAGTAAGAAGATCTTTTATTTTCACTATGTTTGCAATTCCCTTCATCGTATACTTTTCTTTAATGCAATTATATCTTTAATAAAAAGTGGATTTTTATGCTATGTTAAAATCCTTTTACTATTTCCATTCAACTATATTCAACAAAATTATAAGACTATTAAGAAATATGTTCTTTTTTTCATTTCAGTTAGGCTGTTATTCTTGTGGACACTGATCTAACAAACACAACTATAAGTCTGGATATTTTGAATTATATACTTCTTCCCATTTTCTTTATAACTTTCTTCTTTCTGAATGTTGTTGGGTGTTTATATTGGCAACCTTGACCTTGGTGTTGCAGGGGAGGAATATTTGGGTTGGACTTTGCTTATTTTTTTTAATAATTTATTTGTTCGCTCTATAGTTTCCTATTATGATTTTAAATTTTATATGGATTTAATGTTCACTTTATATGAATTTGCAAAAGTTTAACAATGAGAACAAAGGTATCAAGGATTTTGGTATTTTGATAATTTGAAATTTTTGATGTCTGAGTGGGGGATAACAGGTGCTTATCAGGAGGAATGTTATAACATCTTATTATTGTTTAAAACCATTATTCGTATAGCAACATATTATTTAATTTACAACCGAGGAAAACGGAAGTGTACCTACCTTATTTTCCCAAATGCTTTGGGTTGTAAACAAAACTTTTCTCAAAATTTTCTCTAACACGGGCGAAGCCTGAGATCATTTTTCTAGTTTTTAATAAAAATCTCTGAAGTCAAAATAAATAAATGATATATCTTAAAGTATTTTTTTCTATGTATTTCTATTGATTTTCTAGGTTTAGGGTATCTAAAGTCATATATATATATATATATATATATATATATATATATATATATATATATATATATATATATATATATATATATATATATATATATATATATATATATATATATATATATATATATATATATTCTTAATATATTGATATGAATCCAATGTTTTTTCAACTTCCAACCTTATTTAAATTATTAAATATAAAATATTATCATATAGATTATTTGAATTATTTATATCATATACTTAGTTTTTATAATTTATATGTGATTTTAAATACAATGTCTACATTGAACGTTTAAATTATACATATAATATATTTGATTTATTAAGTTAAAAATGGTAACAGATTTAAAACCTAAACCAAAATCTCAAATAAACTTAATAAATGATCAACATGCTTTTTTTAATAGTTAAAATGTTTAAACAAATTAAATACAAACTTCAATCAAATTGTCAAATAAACTAAAATAATATCTAAAAACTATTTTTATAGTAATATAGTATTTTTCAAAGTGATTTTGTAAATTAATTAACAGTAATAGTTAAAAAATAACATAAAATTATTTATATTTATATATCTTCGAAATTAAAATATGGTCGTAAAAATAATATTTTAAATTAATTGGTCATAACAATTATTAAAAAATAACACTGAATTGAGAATGATATTCAATTTTATTTATATATAAGCAGCCGGTAAACGCCATTGAGTAAAATGTTTTTTAAAATAGTTGAGACTATATATTGTAAAACTTATAATGTCGATATCAATGTTAGTAACATATAATCATTTTAAGCAACATCTATGTTTCTCAATACTTCAACAATATTTTTTAAACATGTGCAACATTTGAGTTTTCGTAGTATATATATATATATATATATATATATATATATATATATATATATATATATATATATATATATATATATATATATATATATATATATATATATAAACTTAATAAATCAAATATATTATATGTATAATTTAAACGTTCAATATAGACATTGTATTTAAAATCACATATAAATTATAAAAACTAAGTATATGATATAAATAATTCAAATAATCTATATGATAATATTTTATATTTAAAAATTTAAATAAGGTTGGAAGTTGAAAAAACATTAGACTCAAATCAATATATTATGAAAAAAACTAGTCATATATATATATATATATATATATATATATATATATATATATATATATATATATATATATATATATATATATATATATATATATATATATATATATATATATATATATATATATATAAGGAGTAGGATAAAATGAGAACACTAAAAAGATTGAGAACGTGAGAACTAAATATATTCATTTGCGATTCCATATATTCATTTGTGGAAAAATGATAAATTTTTACGCCTTTAATTTCAATTGAAGAGAAAAAGCATATTCATGTTGATTGTGCGTAAAAAATTTATCATTTTTCCATAAATAAATACATAGAATCACAAATGAATATACTTGTTCTCGCGTTCTCAACATTTTAGGTGGTCTTATTTGATCATTTTCTCTCTCTCTCTCTCTCTCTCTCTCTCTCTCTCTATATATATATATATATATATATATATATATATATATATATATATATATATATATATATATATATATATATATATATATATATATATATATGACTTTAGATACCCTAAACCTAGAAAATCAATAGAAATTCATAGAAAAAAAACTACTTTGAGATATATAATTTATTTATTTATTTTGACTTTATAGAGCTAAAAATCGCAAACTTTTATACCAATTAGATAAACTTAATAAATGATCAACATGTTTTTTTGAATAGTTAAAATGTTTAAACAAATTAAATACAAATTTCAATCAAATTGTCAAATAAACTAAAATAATATCCAAAAACTATTTTTATAGTAATATAGTATTTTTCAAAGTGATTTTGTAAATTAATTATCAGTAATAGTTAAAAAGTAACATAAAATTATTTATATCTATATATCATCGAAATTAAAATATGGTCATGTCTGTGAGGATCCCACCAGAGCGCCTTCCACTTCTAATATGCCACGAACTAGACCAGAATCATTCTCAACAAGTCCAAAAGGAGTGATCCTATTTTTTTCATTGGGTCTGGGTAGAGACCAAAGATCTTGATTGACCAATCCAGCAAAACAACTCAAAAGATAAAGAAGTATCGTTAATTTCTTCATGCTCATTCCAAGTTCGAAGTACCAATTGTACAAATAATAATCCACTTCGTTACATGATTTTTTTTTCATATAGATAGATATAGGATCTATGAGACAATTACTTATAAATAACATTTTAAATTAATCGGTCATAACAATTATTAAAAAATAACACTGAATTGAGAATAATATTCAATTTTTATTTATATGTGAGTAGCCGATAAAGGCCATTGAGTAAAATGTTTTTCAAGATAGTTGAGACTTTATATATATATATATATATATATATATATATATATATATATATATATATATATATATATATATATATATATATATATATATATATATATATATATATATATATATATTGTAAAACTTATAATGTCGATATCAATGTTAGTAACATATAATCATTTTAAGCAATATATATGTTTCTCAATACTTTAACAATATTTTTTAAACATGTGCAACCCTTGAGTTTTCGTCTAATATATATATATATATATATATATATATATATATATATATATATATATATATATATATATATATATATATATATATATATATATATATTAAACATATTCATCATTTCTTGAAATTTAAGAGGTACAAATAATATAACATCAGGTACAATCATTTAATGCTAATCTCCTCAAAAGACTAATAATTAATTCTTACCAAAGAAAACAAAAACCATCATGGAAAGAAGATCATGAATTGTTTGTAATATTATTAATTTTACTATTATTTTAACATTAAAATAATCTTATATATTTCACGTTTTCATTTTTTTAACATTTTAAAGACCATTTATATCTAACTTAATTTGAAAATATGAACATGTTATATTAAAAAAATATTATGACACTATAATTATTATATGAGATGAGATAAACTATCTTCTTTTTTTTTGTTTCTATTAAACCCATTTTTTAGGAGGGGATTACTACTACTTGATTTTGTTAAAGAGGATGCAATAACAAAATCAATTAGTAGTAATTCTCTCATAAAAATGGGTTTCATAGAAATAAAGTAAAAAGAAGATTCTTTATCTCATCTCGTATAATAATTATAGTGTCGTAATATTTTTTTTAATATAACATGTTCATATTTTTAAATTAAGTTAGATATAAATGGTCTTTAAGATGTTAAAAAAATGAAAACGTGAAATATATAAGATTGTTTTAATGTTAAAATAACAGTAAAATTAATAATATTACAAACAATTCATGATCTTTTTTCCATGATTTTTGTTATCTTTGGTAAGGATTAATTATTAGTCTTTTGAGGAGATTAGCATTAAATGATTGTACCTGATGTTATATTTTTTGTACCTCTTAAATTTCAAGAAATGATGAATATGTTTAATATAATAGAATGGATTTAATAATTAACTTTTTGAAAAACTCCAAAATTTATGTGGAGATTAGCTTTTTTTGAAAAATTATAGAATGTGTTTTATATATTATATAAGCTTTTATTTAAGACTAATGATGTGAACTTTTGTAGAAAAATATTTCTTTAATGTTATTCTTATTTTGAGGTTGTAGATTTTATATATTCTATTCTATTCTATTAAACATATTCATTATTTCTTAAAATTTAAGAGATATAATAATTATAACATTACGTACAATCATTTAATGTTTATCTCCTCAAAAAGACTAATAATTAATCTTTACCAAAGATAATAAAAACCCATCATGGAAAAAAGACCAGGAATTGATTTGAAATCTCGTATTCTCCTCATTTCCTAAGTTTTTCTTCTATAAAAAATTAATATGTTCATCTCTTCTTGGGTAGCCTCTAGAATTACACAAAAATATGCAGACATAACAATGGTTTAGACGTCGACATCATATCGGTTGCTTTCTCTTTTCAAAAGTAAGTTTCTTCCCAGTAAAAACATGTAGTTTTGCTTTTGTTGAAGTTTTAGTTCTGATAACATGCAGCCTAATTAACAGGTCGACATCATTAAGCGAATGATATCTTTTTCTATGGTCGTATGTTGATTTAGGAAACATGCACCCTCTCAGAAAACTTGCAACAATAGACGGATTCCTACACCATTCTCAGAAGAGTCAAAGTTGAAGATTCAAAATTTAAAATCAGATTTTTGCATCTCCCCTTTCTCACGGCTATGCAATTGTGAACAATTTATAGGTTTTGTTGCAGATTTGTTTCCTCTCTTTCTAAAACCAAAGGTCTGATTCAACTTACTGTGGAGGTATATAAGTCGGAGGAGGTGACAAAGATGAAGCCCATTCTCTGCCACTCACACCCTCGACCACAGATCTGGTACCTTCTCCCCACAAACTTCTTTGTCTATTTTTATAAAGTTTCATTAATTTCGATTTTCTCCCTTTTGTTTTTGATTTTAACTATGGATTTGTAGGTTAAAGGAAAAGTTATTGGGAAGACAAATCTATTTCTCTCTATTTTCGAACTTCATTATGATTTAAGCTATATTTTGCTTCTTTAATTCATTCTTGACTTTAGGATGCAGTTATCTTTTATAAGGGGCCAAGAAATGTGTTCAATGGATCGACGCCAAGCAACAATAAAGAGCAGAAGAAATTGTTGGCCTGTTAAGCCATAAAGAAAAGAGATTGATGCTTCAGATATGGTGCTTGATTAAGTGAAAGGTTCGATTCTACTACTACTTTGATTGTTTCACTATGGGGGAGGGGGAGGGGGTTTACTCTCCATTTCTGCTGTAGTTAGTTATTATGTTAGAGGCATGGTTTAACCTTTTGCAGAGAGCAGGTTGGCCTTGCTTTGCAGCACTAAAAATGGTTTATTTTTGGTGTTCAACCTAAGGTTTGTCACTTAAATGGTTTAAGGATTTTTACTATTTTATACAACTTTAATAATTTTTTTAGTTTTTGACAATTTTTGTGTTAATTCCGTAGATTCTATTTGACTTTCTGCATATTTGGTGAAGTCCAGTCATATCTCTATCTAAAGCCTTTAACTTTGGTTGTTGATTTGTTACCTAAGCCTATTATAAATAATTTGAAGATACAATCTGGAGGTGCAATTTTTTTTTATGTTATATACTATGTGTATTGATTCTATTTATTTGTTTACTAACCACAAAATCCAATCCCACCACATTTTCTCTACCTCCTGTACTCTGTTGCAATCCCTCATCCAAATTTGTTTCCTAGAAACCCTAACAACAAAATCCTACATCCACCAACAACTAGGACCTCAAATTTGTCATTGCTCCACAACCACCACCATCGATCTTTTATATGAAAACCTAGACGATACCATTGCTCCTCAGTCGTGTTTAACCTTTCGATGTCGTATGCCTAGATGATGGTTCGTTATCTTTATATTCATGTACAATGTTGGTTGAAATGATCCAAACACCTACCTAGAAATTATCCGTTGAAATAAACTATCTAACACAAAACAGTCCGCCAAAAGACCGTAAGGAACTGCCTCGCACCTAAATGAAACTAACTGCCGCATTAAAACTATCTTCCAAAACAAACTATTTGCACCCGTCGCTTGGCGCGGGTAAACGGCTAGTGTGTGTGTGTGTATATATACACACACACAAAAACCTTCTAACTTTAAGGTCAAGGTCTATGCGTGTATTTCACGAATGGATTATTTTAGGCGCGTCATATACAACATGAGGCTTAATCGTTGGTATTTTATCCTTCTCAACCGTTTTCTCCGTCAATGCATGTCTTCCAGATATAGAGACATGTGTCTCCTTCTCAGGCACCTGCACCATTTTTCCATTGTCGGTCAACATCAGTACCGATGTTACTACAAAATTATTTCCTTTCTCTCCTTCTAATCAATTTCCCATTGCTTGATAATATCATAGATGTCACCAATATTTCCTTTCTCTCTTAAAATGTATCACTAAACCTATCGATGCTGAAACCACCACCGATTCTTCTTCTTCTTCCTTTTTTTTTCTGACTCGGATAAGACGAATATCAAGGTAATGAATAGCAATGTTCTACGGATTGGAGGGATTTCAAGTCATGAGTACCAGATTTTGTTCTTGCGCCTTTCCCCCTGAAAATTTTTCCCCTTCTTTCTTCTTTCACATGATTGCTTCACTCCTCACAACTGTAACAATGTAAATTTTCATAACAAAATTTTCATTTCTTAAAACATGTTTTCATCCAAAGCAGACCGTAAGATCCAACGTATCATACAAATATGTCAAATCCCAAGATCATCAAATAAATCTTCCGTCAGTGTGTACAGATCACGCCGGCGCCTTTCCACGGTCCTCGCTAGTACCTGAAACACATAACACAACAACTGTAAGCATAAATGCTTAGTGAGTTCCCCAAATACTACTTACACACATACGCCTTTCCAGGCCGTGACCTTCCGGTCCATATGTCTCAGGGGACTTCCGTCCCGACCCGGTAAACCTTCCGGTCTTACCCGCGTCGACCTTTCGGTCCACAGCACAATGCCTTCCGGACCATAACATAAATGCCTTCCAGCCCATAACATAATGCCTTTTGGCCCATAACATAATGCCTTCCGGCCCAAATCAAGCATATCATACATAGCACATACAAACGGTTAACTTAATCATATACAACGCATACAACTCATAACATATCCGACCTTCCGGTCACACATAGATACCCCTCCGGGTACAGTATAGTGAGAAGACTCACCTCGCAGGAAGTCTAGAATCTCACGTGCTCGATATCTCCAAATCTCGAAACGACGACCCAACCCCGCCTAATCACAACGAAATATCATTCTAATTAAAATGGGCTTCCAAGACTAGGCTACACCCTTTTCATTATCCCACAGAGGGGTAAAAGACCATTTCACCCCTCCTTGACTCAAAGTCCACATATTGACCAAAACCCTAAAAGTCAACAAAAGTCAACAGACAACAGTACGCGGGGCGTACCAGCTTCTGTACGCGGGGCGTACATCGATGAACTACAATCGGGGTCTCAACCCCTTACGTCGCGCGTATTGAGAGTTACGCCCAGCGTAAGTCTCAGTTTCAGCCATACCATGAATTTGGTCTTAAACGGTTAAGACAGTCATTCAACTTCCAGATCTGGCTCTCCTTAAGCCTTTTATCCCATAAAGTCAGAACCTTTAAGCCTTGGCATGGCTGTAAAGGCTCCTACACCCTCTAACACCTTTCTTTTCTCCTCCAAAGATCTAGATCTCATGCATGGCTCAATATTTACGTCCAAGATTACATTTTTATGAACATACAACTCAAATAGACCTGGAATATGATAGATCTAGGCCAATGGAGACTACTTGCTCATAAAGTCTCCATCTTGGGACCAAAAACCCTAGAAATTGGTCCAACAAGCACATTATAAGAACTACAAGACAAGATCCAAACTTTTTACCTCAGGGAGAAGCTCCAACCCTTGATATCCTCGGATCTACACTTGTTCACCAACTTCTAGCCTCCACAATGGACTCCTCTTCTCTTTTGCTACCTTGAAATGACACCTTGAAGCTTAGAACACTCACACCCAAGCTAAAATCGAAGGAAAAGCTCTCTTAGGGTTTCTTTCAGAAGGATGGTGGCTGAGGGACAAGACCATCTCATTCCTTTTATAGCCCTCAAGTCATATTAGGGTTTTGAATCTGGGCCGGTTACGCCCGGCGTAACCTTAGGTATGCCCAGCGTACCTGGGTGACAACGTGTTCAATTAAGCGCGTGAGTACGCGCAGCATACTCTTTGTACGCCCAGCGTACCCGCTCAACACAAAAGGGCCAACATGACATTTTATGAAAAGACGAAGGGCTAAATGGTTGTACCTAAATTTCGGGCTGTTACAATTCTCCCCCACTAGAACCAGACTTCGTCCCCGAAGTCTTATACCGAAAACAATTCCGAATGCTGCTCCCGCATTTCCGACTCGGACTCCCACGTCAGCTCGGACCCCTTCCGATGCTGCCACTACACTTGCACTAAGGGCACTTCCTTGTTCTTTAGAACCTTAACCTTTCGATCGCTAATTTCCACCGGTCTCTCAACATAGTTCAAGCCCGCATCCACCTGAATATCCTCTAATGGTACCACTGCCGACTCGTCAACAATACACTTCCTCAACTCCGACACATGAAAGGTGTCGTGAATCTGACCCAGCTCTGCAGGTAGATCTAAACGGTAGGCTACCCTGCCTACCCTCGCGATTACCCTGAAAGGTCCAATATATCGAGGCCCCAACTTGCCCCTCTTCCTGAATCGAATCACTCCTTTCCAAGGAGAGACCTTTAAGAGTACAAGGTCACCAACCTGAAACTCGAGCTCGGACCGACGCCTGTTCGCATAACTCTTCTGGCGACTCTGAGCAGTCAACAATCTCTGCCTGACCTGCTGTATCTGCTCTGTCGACCGAAGCACAATCTCTATACTACCCATTACCCGTTGCCCCACCTCTCCCCAGCAGATGGGGGTCCGACACCTTCTCCCATACAACAGCTCAAAGGGTGGCATACCAATGCTCGAATGATGGCTGGTGTTGTACGAAAACTCTGCCAAGGGTAAATAGGTGTCCCAACTCCCTCTAAAATCCAAAACACACGCTCAGAGCATATCCTCGAGCGTCTGAATCGTCCGCTCACTCTATCCGTCCGTCTGTGGGTGGTATGCGATACTAAAATGCAGCCTCGTACCCAACTCTTCGTGAAACTTCTTCCAAAACCTGGAAGTAAATCGTACGTCTCAATCTGAAACAATCGACATCGGAACCCCATGCCGCGATACCACCTCCCTCACATACAACTCTGCCAACCTCTCAGAAGAAGAGCTCTCACTGATAGCAAGAAAATGAGCGCTCTTCGTCAACCTATCCACAATCACCCAAATTGCATCGACTCCTCTCGCAGTCCTTGGCAATTTGGTGATAAAATCCATGGTAATCTGTTTCCACTTCCACTCGGGAATCTTTAGCGGCTGCAGCTTATCATGCGGACGCTGGTGCTCGGCCTTAACCTGGCGACAAGTTAGGCACCTCTTGACGAACCATGCAACATCCCTCTTCATACAGGGCCACCAATACTCCTTCTTTAAGTCCAAATACATCTTAGTGTCCCCGGGATGGATCGAGAACTTCGATCGATGTGCCTCTTCCATCAAAATGGTACGCGTCCCGCCCACAAACGGTACCTAAATCTGACCCTGAAATGTTATAAGTCCCCGCCTATCGGTAACGAACTCCGATACCTGCCCGACAACCCGCTCCCTCTTTCGGTTTTCTAGTCTCGCAGCCTTAGCCTGGGCCCCTCAGATGGTGTCCAATACCGGTGTCATCGTCGTCAACCTCATACAAACGTCCCGCAATGGGGCGCCCTCCGCCCTTCAGCTCAGAGCATCGGCTACAACATTAGCCTTGCCCGGGTGGTACGGGATCTCACAATCATAATCCTTGACCACGTCCAACCACCTCCTCTGGCGCATATTCAGGTTGGGCTGATCCATCAAATACTTCAAACTCTTATGGTCCGTGTATATCGTACACAGAACCCCATACAAATAATGTCGCCACATCTTGAGGGCGAACACTACCGCTCCCAGTTCCAAATCATGAGTGGGATATCTCGACTTGTGAGGCTTAAGTTGCATCGATTCATACGCTATCACATGCCCCCTCTGCATAAGCACCGCTCTCAATCCGGATATCGATGCATCATAATATACCACAAAATCCTCCATCCCTTCCGAAAGGGCTAAAACTGCGGCCTCGCATAACTTCTGGCGAAGTGTCTCAAATGAGGACTGCTGCTCCGGACCCCATGAAAATGCAACACCCTTCTGGGTCATCTTGGTAAGTGGCACGACGATCTTGGAGAAATCCCTAATAAACCTCCGATAATAGTCGACCAATCCCAGAAAGCTCCTGATCTCAGTGGGTGATCTCGGCACCTCCCATCTCATCACCGCCTCAATCTTGGCCGGATCGACCATTATCCTTTTCTGGTTAACAAGATGCCCTAGGAATTAGACCTCTCGTAACCAGAAATCACACTTGGAGAATTTGGCATACAACCTCTCCGATCTCAGAACTCCAAGGATCTCCTTCAAATGCTCCTCATGCTGCTCTCTAGACCTCGAATATACCAAAATATCATCAATGAATACGATCGCCGATCGATCCAACATTGGCCTGCACACCCTGTTCATGAGATCCATGAACACAACTGGGGCATTGGTGAGCCCAAAAGGCATCACCACAAACTCGTAATGTCCATAACGAGCTCTGAATCCAGTCTTCTGGATATCTTCATCCCAAACCCTCATCTGATGATAACCCGACCTCAAGTATATCTTGGAGAACCAAGATGCCCCCTTCAACTGATCGAACAGATCATCGATCCTAGGTAATGGATACCAATTCTTGACCGTCAACTTGTTCAACTCCCGGTAATCAATACACATCCGGTGTGAACCATCCTTCTTCTTGACAAAAAGGATCGGCACTCCCCAAGGTGAGCTACTCGGTCGAATAAACCCCTTCTCCAACAGCTCCTGAAGCTGCGAAGATAACTACTGCATCTCTGGCGGCGCGAGGCGATAAGGTGCCTTGGCGATAGGTGCTGCTCCCGGAACCAAATCGATACGGAACTCCACTTGCCTCTCCGGAGGCACGCCCGGTAGTTCCTCAGGAAAAACATCCGGAAACTCGCATACTATCGGAACTTCCTCAATCGAACTTGGCCTTCCCGCGGCCACGCGCGTGTCCAACACATAGGCTACGAACCTACTGCAGCCCTGCTGCAGACTCTGCCTCGCCCTGGCAGCCGAACAAAACGCTGACCCACACCGAGTCCCCTCGCCATACACCGTGAGCACTCCCCCACTAGGGTCTCAGATTGTTACCAACTGACACTCGCAGTCTATAACAGCTCCAAATCGGCTCAACCAATCCATGCCCACTATCACACACACATCCCCCATCGCAATCGGGACCAGATCTATCGGGAACTCTGCCCCGAAGATCTCAAGGATACATCCTCGAATCACATCTGTAGCATACACTGCTCGCTCATCAGCTATGGAAACTCGCAGAGGACGACTTAACGCCTCTCGACGGATACTAATGTGCTAACTAAATGCCAAGGAAACAAAGGACCGACTCGCACCCGAATCCAATAATACCAAGGCAGGTACAGAATTCACAAGAAAAGTACCTACGCATATCATAATATAAGCACAATATCTCAGCATAAAAGTAAATACACGAAAGAATACATACCAGCCACGACATCGGGCGCCGAGCGGACCTCCTCCGCGTCAACTGAAAAGCTCTCCCATGAGCCCTCGGAGCCTCGGCATTCGCCGGTCGAGTCTCGGTAACCCTAGCAGCAGGCGCAAATCCCTGTCCTGATCCCTGGTGAAGCTGAAGGCACTCGGCCTTCCGATGGCCGGTCTGGTTGCAATGGAAGCAAACCATAAATCCCTTGGGGCAATCCTTGGCGATATGCCCTTCCTTGCCACATTTGTAGCAAGCACCCGATCGACAGGCCCCCTCATGACCCTTGCCGCACTTCCCGCAAGTGCGGCCCTTCTGGCCTCCAGTCCTCGAATCAACGGACTTGGTCCGCTTGGCTGCCAGCTGAGACTGAGCTGGCCGCCGATCCATTCTCTGAGACTCGGCCTCCTCCCTAGCCCAAGTCTCCAACTCAATCTCCCTCTTCCTGGCATTTGCCTAGAGCTCAGCAAATTTCTGGTACGTCGAGTTCAACACGAACTCCCCGAATGTCCCTCCACAGAATACCCAGATACCGGCTCATCCGAGCCTGCTCAGTAGCCACCTATTCAGGATAGAACATCGCCCTCTCATGAAACTTCCGGGTGACCACAGTAACCGAATCATTACCCTGCTTGAGGGTCAAGAACTCCTGAACCAACCGTTCCCTCTCCACCGGGGGAACATACTCATCTCTGAACATGGTGGTGAACCTCTCCCAAGTCACCGCTGAAATCTCTGCAAGAGTGAAGTTCGCTATCACGAACTTCCACCAATCCTTCGCTCCCAAGCGAAGCTGGTTCAAAGCGAACCGTACCCTCAGATGCTCCGGACATGAACACGTAAAGAAGCATCCCTCAATGTCAGCAATCCATCTCATCGCAGCGATTGGATCCTGCGCCCCATCAAACTCTGGTGGCTTCGTGTTTCTAAACTCCCGGAACAGCAACGAGTCACCTCCCTGAGGCCTAGCAGCAGCCACAGCTGCTGTAGCTGCAGCGGCTGCGGTCTCAGTCACCACGGCGTACCGCTCATCAAAAGTCTCCAACAGCGTGGTCTTGATAGACCCAAACATCTCCGGAATCTCGGTCCGGATTGCCGCAACCACCTCATCGTGGATCATCTGACGAAGCTCCTCGTCACTCACACCGCTCGTCCCAGGTCTGTGGCGTGTCCCAACCATAATGCCTCTGAAATACAACATAAAAATTATCAGAGACTCGATCGAGCATACTCGCACTCAATACCGCAACCCTACTCGACCTCCGATACCCAAAGGATTCCTACTTGGGTTGCCCACTGATTCGGTGTCTTCAGTAGTACGGGCCCTATACTGCTGATCACCGCATCAGCATTCACCCCAAGTCCTCCTCCTTGGACCCCGGAACGCGAGTACTCTATTCTTGCTATGCATAGGCTACCTACTCGGTCTCACGGCATCTCATAGCAGCAGGATTCCCCTAGACTAAGGCATCACAAATCAGGCCACTCTAGTCCTAATATGAATACCTAGTCTACTCTAGCATGCATAACATATCATAGCATATCTCATAACACATATTGTAAGGGTATTTTGGGGATTTTACCGTTTGGGCGCTGGCTGTCCGTACACACTACTTCTTCTTTGGTTATCACAAAATCTCTTATAAAATTTTATGCTTTTATTATTGAAATTTTTTTCTCAATTCCTCGGTTTGAGTTCAGTTACGCCCGAAGGTGCACCCGAATCCCTCAAACCAAGGCTCTGATACCAACTTGTAACAATGTAAATTTTCATAACAAAATTTTCATTTCTTAAAACACGTTTTCATCCAAAGCAGACCGTAAGATCCAACGTATCATACAAATATGTCAAATCCCAAGATCATAAAATAAATCTTCCGTCAGTGTGTACAGATCACGCCGGCGCCTTCCCACGGTCCTCGCTAGTACCTGAAACACATAACACAACAACTGTAAGCATAAATGCTTAGTGAGTTCCCCAAATACTACTTACACATATACACCTTTCCAGGCCGTGACCTTCCGGTCCATATGTCTCAGGGGACTTCCGTCCCGACTCGGTAAACCTTCCGGTCTTACCCGCATCGACCTTTCGGTCCACATCACAATGCCTTCCGGACCATAACATAAATGCCTTCCGGCCCATAACATAATGCCTTCTGGCCCATAACATAATGCCTTCCGGCCCAAATCAAGCATAGCATACATAGCACATACAAACGGTTAACTTAATCATATACAACGCATACAACTCATAACATATCCGACCTTCCGGTCACACATAGATATCCCTCCGGGTACAGTATAGTGAGAAGACTCACCTCGCAGGAAGTCTAGAATCTCACGTGCTCGATATCTCCAAATCTCGAAACGACGACCCAACCCCGCCTAATCACAACGAAATATCATTCTAATTAAAATGGGCTTCCAAGACTAGGCTACACCCTTTTCATTATCCCACAGAGGGGTAAAAGACCATTTCACCCCTCCTTGACTCAAAGTCCACATATTGACCAAAACCCTAAAAGTCAACAAAAGTCAACAGACAACAGTACGCGGGGCGTACCAGCTTCTGTACGCGGGGCGTACATCGATGAACTACAATCGGGGTCTCAACCCCTTACGTCGCGCGTATTGAGAGTTACGCCCAGCGTAAGTCTCAGTTTCAGCCATACCATGAATTTGGTCTTAAACGGTTAAGACAGTCATTCAACTTCCAGATCTGGCTCTCCTTAAGCCTTTTATCCCATAAAGTCAGAACCTTTAAGCCTTGGCATGGCTGTAAAGGCTCCTACACCCTCTAACACCTTTCTTTTCTCCTCCAAAGATCTAGATCTCATGCATGGCTTAATATTTACGTCCAAGATTACATTTTTATGAACATACAACTCAAATAGACCTGGAATATGATAGATCTAGGCCAATGGAGACTACTTGCTCATAAAGTCTCCATCTTGGGACCAAAAACCCTAGAAATTGGTCCAACAAGCACATTATAAGAACTACAAGACAAGATCCGAACTTTTTACCTCAAGGAGAAGCTCCAACCCTTGATATCCTCGGATCTACACTTTTTCACCAACTTCTAGCCTCCACAATGGACTCCTCTTCTCTTTTGCTACCTTGAAATGACACCTTGAAGCTTAGAATACTCACACCCAAGCTAAAATCGAAGGAAAAGCTCTCTTAGGGTTTCTTTCAGAAGGATGGTGGCTGAGGGACAAGACCATCTCATTCCTTTTATAGCCCTCAAGTCATATTAGGGTTTTGAATCTGGGCTGGTTACGCCCGGCGTAACCTTAGGTACGCCCAGCGTACCCGGGTGACAACGCGTTTAATTAAGCGCGCAAGTACGCGCAGCGTACTCTTTGTACGCCCAGCGTACCCGCTCAACACAAAAGGGCCAACATGACATTTTATGAAAAGACGAAGGGCTAAATGGTTGTACCTGAACTTCGGGCTGTTACAACAACTATGAAGCAAAAAAACCCTAATTATTGGTCAACGACGCCTCTCTTTCTTTCTAACTTTATCTCATGATTTCTCCCAAATTCTGACAAACACAAAGCAAGTTCACCACCAGGTCTTCTTTGATGTGGTTTTAACAACTAAAAGAAGACGAATGGAATAAACCCTACCATTAGCTTTAATGTTTCTAGAAATCCTAGATTTTAGGAGACTAGAGGCGTCAGCCCGTCATTCGATTGTTTGGGCACCATTCCAAATCGATGAATATTTAATGTATCTCCAAAACGGTAACCCTTTCGGTTCGTTGTTTAATTTTGATTCACTATTAAAAATACCATTCGTAAAGGCACTGCTAGAGGATGGGAACATGCTAATAATATCATATTCAAGTTATATATCGTCATTGATGTGAAAATAAGCTCTCAGGGTGGAAACTCCAGCTCCACCTTATCTTGATCTTTTACGTTTTTGTTTTATTATTATTATGACGAGGTCACTTTTTTTTTTTATCTTTTTTAATGAGAATTGTTTAAGGTTTTGACCAAATTTTGCAGGAAATCGATTGTTTTTTTTAAGGTGCTTATCTATGGTGGAATTAGTCCCAAGGATTCCCAAAAGATTAATCTGAAGATGAACTTGTTCGTTCTTCATTTCTGATATATGGCACTCCCATAGCCACACAAGGGTATTACTAATTTCATTTGTTAGTTTTGTGATCTTATTTTGTTATTCCAACTTTTTATTATATTTATTACATATTCTTTGATAATCTTTTGTTCAGGTTTTGAATCATCATGATGATGGCCAGAAGGCACTCCACATAATGTCCGTCCAAAAAAACATATCGATACTTATCACTATAATCAGCAACCAAGATTCTTTTAATTTAACAAAGATCAAATTTATGTACTACAATTTTTGGCGGTTGAAGGCATAGAAAAATACGAGATCCTATATCCTGAAATTATGATTTTAGGATTTTTTTTACACTTTGTATGTACAATTTTTCTTCAAATTTTCATTTTCATGAAAATAATCTTGGTGGATGAACTTATGCACAACTTTCGTTATAGGTATCATTTGTTTCTGTTAGGGAGACATACGAGAAAATATGTTATGCTTGATCCGTTGAGGTATTTATTGCAAAATTATCATTTGTTCCTACAAGCTAAATAGGATTCTTTTTTTTTTGCAAGCTTTTCTCACCTTTTTCCATCAAATATTTGAGTAATGACAAATTGGGAGTAATTTTTGTGAAAATTTTAGATGTTTAGCACTCAGTTGCCTGTGGCGATAAGCAAGAATGTCTTTGATCTTCAACATAGCAATTCTCTTATAGTTTCCAAACTCAGAATACTAGAATGATGGTAAACCCTTTAATTTTAATTTCTTTTTTTTTACGTTCCTCTTTGGGTTTTCAGGAAGCAACTCTTTGTCGTTTAGTTGATGTTTTTTTTTTGGATAGATTTGTTATCTCATTTATTACAATTGTTTGTAATTCAGGTTGTACTCATAACAATAGAAAGTTGTGGATCAAACACTAACAAAATTGTTTTTGCTGTGGACCCCGACGAACACAGTTCAAAGATTTCATCATAAGCTAAGAGTTTATAGGATATTCTTTTGCCACTTATCCCTGCGTTTGGCCAAATGTTTATTTGGATAACCACCTTTTTTGAGGGAATAAGTTGGTGGAATTACTGTTAGTTCCTGCTAAAGCCCATACCATTTTCAAGAACTCACAACCCAACTCACAATGGGTTAGGTTATGCCAAATTAACTGAGTTTAATGTAGAAGAGTATGCTAGGCCAACCACGATAAGGCCATACGGAATGCTCAAGCGTTGTTTGGGATGCCACATAGATATTTCACCATTCCACACATAACACACCAAAGTATGGAAATGGTGTTCACCGGTGGGTTGGTGGTGAAGGGGGAAAAAAGAAAGAAAGAGAAAGAGGGAAATTGTGAGGGGCCAGATTCACCACCAATAAGATGCAGCGTCTTCCTCCGTCCTCCCACTCACGCCACACCCAACCCACTGACCTTGGGGATGGTGTTCACGCGTCTCCTGGGGTGCCACCTAGGATTTTCACGTGTGAAATTGGTTCCACTCCGGATAACCTAAGGATACACAGTAGGCCACTACAATTCGAATTAATAGCCTATGCTTACCATACAAGGAAAAAGCAGAAAATGGTGACATCACCTTCAGATATTATATTAGTGAAAATGACTTTAAAGTATTTTAAATTTTATATTTAAATCACGTGATGGGTCATGATGGGAGGCTCATGTTC
Source organism: Lactuca sativa (assembly GCF_002870075.4). Lineage (NCBI taxonomy): Eukaryota > Viridiplantae > Streptophyta > Magnoliopsida > Asterales > Asteraceae > Lactuca > Lactuca sativa. The sequence goes on along the minus strand of NC_056627.2, from coordinate 170,559,012 downwards.
ATTGGTTCTTTGTACGATTTCATGTGGAAGGGGTGATATGTTCAATGAATTCAGATTTGATGGTCCTTGGAATTGAATTCATTTTTTTTTCAATTGTAATTGTATTTAATTTGATTTCTCAGTGTGCTAATTACAAGAAATAACAATATACTTTCATTTATTTGTTTATCATGTATTGCAATATATCACAATGCCTTTTGAAGATTTAAAGTAACACTCAAATTACCCTTTATGGGTTAGCACGACCCACAAACATTCCTAATATATATAAAAGCCTCCAAAATTTTTAAATTTTCTTTAATCAATAAATTAAACTCCACTTTGTTCTATTTTAATGTTAACTCTCCACTTTACAAGTTAAGTATTTAACTTACTTATTTAAATCAAATATAAAACATTATCTTTTTAATTCTAGCACTTTATAACTACTAGTATAATATACATTATCTTTTTAATTCTAGCACTTTATAACTACTAGTATAATATACATGATTTGTTAGTTTAAACTTATCACCTGAAACTAAAAGTTTACAACATATTGTAAATAAAAAATTTCAGGGAATATGACTTGTGAAGATAATTAACTTTTCGGTATGTTCACATCTAGGTAACTATCTTTTTTTTTTGTACACATCTAGGTAACAAACTTGTTGGAAGTGTTCACATATGACCATTATGACCTGCTGTAGCAGGTTAAATCCTAGATGTGAACGCTTTCAACAAGTTCGTTACCTAGATGTGTACAAAAAAAATAGTTATCCAAATATGAACAAAACGAAAAGTAAAAATTAAATTACACGAATGGTCCCTGTGGTTTGGGAGAATCTGTGTGTTTGGTCCATAAACTTATTTTTTTTTAACTTGGATGGTCCCTATTGTTTATTTTTATTGCGCGTTTGGTCCCTGTCTTTCTTAAAAAGACTATTATGCCCTTATTAATTTAATTTTTAATTAATTTTCTTATTCATGTATTTATTTTTTATATATTTAAAAAAATTAATATACCCCACATATGTGTATCTCCTCACCGTAAACTTGAAACCAGATTTGAGAACTTTAAACTGGGTTTTACCGGTCACCATCCCATCTCTCATCGTCCCCAACTTCTATTTCTTTTCCATCTTTAGTAACATCGACATCTTCACCATCCTTCTTTTTTTTGGTACTTCAACTCTGGCGAAGCAACACCATAACCTATTGTCTCTTCATCTTTAGTGGGTTGTGGTGTTGATTTAACGGAGTTGAATGACCGAAAAAAGAAGGGATGATGAAGACGTCGATATCACTAAAGATGGAAAATAAATAGAAGTTGAGAAGGATAAGAGATGGGATGGTGAGGAGATACAAATACGTGGGGTCTACTAAATTTACTTAAATATATAAAGCATAAGTACATAAACAAGAAAATTAATTAATAAGGGCACAATAGTCTTTTTAGGTAAGACAGAGACCAAAGTCGTAACAAAATTAAACAATAGAGACCATCTGAGTTAAAAAAATAAATTAATTAAAAATTAAACAGTAAGGATCATCCGAATAGATATAAATATGTGGGGTCTATTAAAATTTTTAAATATGTAAAAAATAAATACATAAATAAGAAAATTAATTAAAAAATAAATTAGTAAGGGCACAATAATGTTTTTAGGAAAGACAGGGACAAAACACGGAACAAAAATAAACAATAGGGACAATCCAAGTTAAAAAAAAATAAGTTAGGGACCAAAAAACACAAATTCTCCCAAACCAGAAGGACCATTCATGTAATTTAATTTTTACTTTTCGTTTTGTTCATATTTGGGTAACTATTTTTTTTGTACATATCTAGGTAACGAACTTGTTGAAAACGTTAATATCTAGGATTTAACCTACTATAGCAGGTAATAATGGTCATATGTGAACACTTCCAACATGTTTATTACCTAAATGTGTAAAAAAAAGATAATTACTGAAAGACCCCAACTTTCGTATTTATGAAAGACCCAAACTTTCATATTATTCCAACATTATTCTTAAGTTACTTCCTCGAAACATGCTACATGCATATTTATAAAACAATATTTTATATTGATAAAGTGATTATAGAGGATTGGATACAAACCGACTAAATTTTATTACATTTCATATCTACCCAGGAATCTATTATTCATATACATACTTGAACATTAGAATACAGAGAAATAATATTAACTATTCTAAATCTTTCAGCAGTATAAAACTAAATTGGATACTCATCACCTGCAATTGTTAAACATTGAGAGGGATAAGCGATAACGCTTAGTGAATTCAATAAATAGATACAATATAATCTTATGCCTTATATATATACCAATATGACAGAAGCAAAAGGGAACAAGAACAACAATAGCATATGCGTAACATATGTCACGCTTTCAATATCAACTCAAGATGTGATTCAATGATTTACGATCAATGAGACATAACAATTTTCGTGCTTGATATGCATCAATAAAGCTTTTGGCCCAAACGGCACAGAAGATATACAACTTCGGATTAACATTTTGGTAGATTTCAGGCTTAAAGCCCTGTCTAACCATTTGCCAATACCATAGAATAGAGTTCATTCTCTTACGGAGTCATGCTCTACATGGTCAGAGGCTACATACCAGTCCTATCTAACATTCTGCCAATGCCATAGAATAGAAGTCATTCTCTTACGAGACATGTTCTACATGGCCAGAGGCTACATACCAGTACCATCGTGAATCTAAGTCCTTTCACTGATCACAAGGTCAAAGGTATATCTTTGCTATTAAAAATAGCAATTAAAAATAACCTGGGAAAATAACCCGGAATAATAACGCTGAAAAGCACGTAGTACATATAACACATAACATACAATTGTTCCTATATATTGTTGGGTTTTGAGCATTCTAACACTCCTAAGTGTACATGCAACCCTAAATACCTTGGATCTATGTTTTCTCTATTATACATGCAAATAAGAACATCCAAGGTATTATCCTAATCTAGCATACAAAACAATGAATGTAACAAGATAGAATACATACCTCTTGATGTAGAAAGTCTTCATGAAGCTTGAGTGCCTAGTGCCCCAAGTGTGACACCTCAAATGGAATCACAATCATCAAAACACTTAGAATAGCTTGAGAGAATTCTACACTTCATGAAATCGGCTAGCCCTCTCTAGAATAATACTAGTGGCCGATTTTGCCAAGAATAATATCTTTATATAGTGTTACAATTAGGGTAAACTCTTAATTGTCATGGCTTTCCATTTCCTTGGATCCATGGGTACAAATACACCATGGAGCATCCATGGACCATCCTATGGGTTTTAGCCCAACTTGATTATCCATGGAGCATTAGCCCACTATACAAGTATGGATGATTTACACAATCAACCCATATATTTAATTAGTCTTCTTTTGATCACTTAATTAATCCTAGATTAATTCTTGATCAATACTAATAAAATAATCTCATTATTCTTATTATTAATATACTAGAACTTATAATATATTAATAACCATAAGTGTCTTATTTCTCTCATTTAGTCTATCCAAGTGCATGATGGTATGCAACCCAAATGGACCATGCAGGGTCGGGTCAAGTCTTACCAATTATAGTTATGGACTTAGACATTAATCCAACATATATTAAACTCACCTTAAAATAATCGGGGGTTAAAATAGTAATTTGAGAAGCATATCGGCTCCAAATATGGCTTTATTCGTCGAAAACCGGGAGAATTAGCTAAAAACCGGGTTCTAAAAAGGTAGAGCTTCAAACCGAAAAGAATAATTTCTCGGGATCTCCGGGCACTTCGGGACGTATTATGGGCTTTAAAAATGTTACCGGGGATTCGGGGCAATTTACAATAGTGAAAATATTGAAAAAGGGGCCAAAAATGCAAAATTTGGGATTCTAGTCGGAAGATCTCACAGCCTCCTTATTTATAGGCGAGGTCCGAAGGTCGGCTAAGAAGGAACCAGGCAGCGAAGCAGCTCGGTGGCATCAACAGCGAGGGACACGAGGCTGCTGCGTGGCTCGGACATGGCTCCTGCGAAACTCGAACACGCGAAGGGGCAGGTGGCACTGCGAGGCGAGGCCACGAGGCTAGCCATGCGAGACCGAGACAGCTGGAGAACACGCGTCAGATCCGGACTCTGACACGACTTCGGACAAATCAAAGCACGACACGCAGTAGCTTCGGACACAAGGCAGACACGACATCGGACCAATCAGAAGGTGCCAGCGAGGCTGCGGTCCAATCAGAAATTGCCACGTGGATTATCACTATTCATGCAAAAATTAAATAAAAAATGTGTCAAATCTTGTAAAATTCATAACTTTTGCATACGAGCTCCGTTTTTGACGTTCTTTACATGCACGCGTAGCTAAAATTATGCTCTACAACTTTCGTTTAGACTTCGTCGGCTAATTTTGACTTTAATTTTTATATTATTATTTTTAACAGACCGGGACAGGATAATCCGTTAAAAATTCATAACTTCTTTATCCGATATCCGTTTTCGTCAGACTTTTTACCATTGTACTACAAATGACGAGACCTTCAATTCTCGTTTAGGTTGTGTCAGCTAAAAATCACTTGATCTAAAATTCGAGTTTTTAGCTGTCTACTGCTAAGCTGAAACTTCGAAAAATCATAACTTCTTCATACGAAGTCAGATTTTGGCATTCTTTTTATCGAACTTCTCGGTTTAACGAATACTAAAACTTTCATTTAGATTACTAAGGCTAAAAAGTAGTTTATCAAAAACTCACTTTTTACGTCATTCGGCGTCGTGCCGGTTTTGTCGCGGATCTTCTATTGGTCATAACTTCTTCGTTATAACTCGGATTTTGACGAGGTTTTCGCCTACGTGTTTCTAACGATATTATCTACAAATTTCAATATCAAAATTTTACTTATTTCAAATTTTATATTTTCGCTATATTTAACTATTTGGCTTTTAATTGGAATCTCATAAGACTTCCAATATTTTATGAGTGATTCTAAACATAGTTTTACTTTATTTCTAGTAAAAACTATCCGTTAGAACTCAACACTCAATTTCACATAATATTATTCTCTTTTATAATTTACAATACACGATTTCAAAACGTGTATGTTACAAATACCTCCTCCTTTTGAGGATTTCGTCCCCGAAATCATAATGATTAAAATAAATGAGGATATTTCACTCTCATCTCATTCTTATTTTCCCCAAGTATAAATTGGGCCTCGTTGGTGTTTCTACTTGATAAATCACCAACTCTACTTCTTTATTATGTAGATTAGTCGTTCATTCGTTTACAGTCTTTTCAGGGTTTTCTACATATCTTAACTTATTATCCAATATCTCTTAGGATAACATAATCATTTCATCATATATGCTTAAGCATTTGCACAGATAACTCACATGAAACACTTGATGAATATCTGTCAAATCTTCAGGCAATTCCAAGTAGTATGCTTGCTTACCAACTGTTCTTTCTTCCAAAGTAGAATAACACCTTTTCATGAAATACCTTCAGTATTACTAAATCATCCACCCGAAATTCTATGGGTCGTCTCCTCTTTTCTTCATAGGATATTTGTCGATCCTCGGCCGCTTTCATTTTTTTTTTCTCGGAAAAATTTGTATCTTGCCAGTGCTGTATTGAATCATTTCAGATCCTCCAAAGATCTTCTGTCCTACGTCACACCAACATATTTGAGTATGACATTTATGCTCATATAGTACTTTATATACCTTCAGTATATTTTCTACTATTTGGATTGCTCTCTTCTTCTGATCATTTGTCTGAGGATGATAAGTTGTGTTGGGAGTAATTCGAGATCCCAGTTCACTCTTCATACTCGCCCAAAAGTGAGAAGTGAAGCGAGTATCACGATCGGAAAAAAAAAATCTTTAGTGGCACACCATGTCTCGCGATGATTTCATCTAAGTAACTTACGCGTATTTCTCCAATGGAGTCGTTTCACGTGTGGCGAGAATATATGCACTCTTCATCAACTGGTCGATAATTATCCAAAGATTATCAATCACAGTTTTCTTCTCCTCTTTCAAGGTATTAACTGTATAAGTCGGATAAGTAGAATATCCCTTCGACATAATTTACGAGTTTCTAAGAAAGAAATTTATTATTTTCACAGTAGACATAAATAGAATCTTCCCTTTCGATAGGGATGCATATCATCTCTTTATAGCACAAGAGCTCTGCGTGGTTCTTTAACAACCAATCCATGTCGAGAATTATATCAAAGATAGGAATTAGGTTAGCAGGAAGATTATAACTTTCAATTCCTATAATACTAACTCTATAGGCTTTATCAGCAAGTAATGATATATTTCCTATGTTATCTATATGAAATGATTGGACAATTGTGTAACAAGCAATTTGAAAAGAATATGCGAATTTATAAGGCATGAAAGAATCTGAGGCATTGAATTCAAATAAGATGTGAGTAGATCGAGAGTTTACAAGAAAATTACTAGTCACAATATTCGAGTTTTAACTTACTTCCTTTGTGGTAATAAAAAATGTACGATATTTTAACTTTTAGTTTGCCAAACGATTGTCAAACTCTTCAAACTTATTAATTACTAGCGGTGCTCAAACCTGCACCCGCTCATCATTCTTTATTGGGCTTTTGATCCTAATCTTTGAGTTAAAACTCAATTCTCATTGCAGACTCCTGCTCCTTTTTGGTTTAAAGACTAAACCCAAGATAAGGTCTTTACTTTTGCTATAACAACAACTCGAATGGTCATATTCTAATGACCTTTGATTTTATCTCGCACAAGACACATAATGATCCAAACTCTTGTATTAGAATCAGATCGAATAAATCGAGCTGATAGAATAGCGAAAACAAAAAGAGTTTGATCAACACGTAGATGCTTTGGAATAGAAAGAATAGCACCACGTATCTCTAGTTCGTGCTTTTGCACCTACATATCTTTTAGCTTTTGGCACCTCCTCCTTTTTAGTTGGAGCACTCTTTGATTGTTGAACGGAAACTTGACTCCCCGCCATTTGACTAGTAAGAGTTGGGTGGAAACATTTCTTGTGGCCAGTAACACCACATAGCAAGTCATATCTCTGGCAAATGATTGCTCAACTCTTTAATGAAGATCGTTATATTTCTATCGACTACCTTGACCATTTACTTCTTCAGTATTCCTACTGAAGTTTCGTCACTATATAAGACATGGTTCTCTGAACCAATCAACTCCTTTCGCGGATTTATACTAATCAGACTTGATTCTTTATGACATTAAGATTTGAACGATAATTATCTTCTTAGTCATTACCGAAACGAAGGTAACGACACACATGAATAAAACGAAATCATTTACTAGCTTCTTGGTAACCTTGTGACTTTTCCTGATCCAAGTGTGAGTCATGTGTTTCCAGTAGTATAGGCCTCTACTGCTATTCACACCTACTCATACTCGTCCCAAGTATTGTCTCGCAGTTCCCAAGTCACCATTCAAAAGTTTCCACAAAGCAACTTATCACACATGAATGTGTTCAAACAAATACATACAATAGTTTCTCCTAGACTCAAATAGGGTTTTCACGTTTTTATCAAACATATATTGGATTACCTATACTCGCCTTCTAGGATTCTTCTCATGCATATGCTCGCTTTAATATATCCTAATACTTTTCCATAGGTCGATAGAAATTTTACTTCCATTTCTTCATATAAATTCTTTCTCGAGTAGTGTCTACTCTACAAGACACATTATTCCAAAATTTACTCTAGCAGCATGGAGACAAACGGTCTTCTACTACCTGCATCATCTTCTAACTCATGCAAACCATCATGCACATTTGTTCATTTCATTATTCTTGCTTGAAATCGTGATTCTTATATCTGAGTAAGCCTAAGTCTACTTCATAGGAGTCTATCCTAAGAAGTTTGCATCTTAGCTGCATCTCAGCAAGCTCTACTAGCTTCAACTTAGTTCTCTGTCATTCCTGACTACAACATCTCTTCTCATACGATACTATGGGTGTATTTCTTCTTCAATTAAGCATTCTACCTTACTTAAACAAGTAAGTTGCTTAACCATTTACCATTAAATAACTTAATTCACCATCCCAATCTTGTATGTTAAAGTTGGCTTAACACATAATGGAACTTCTATAAGAATGGGATAGAAGTCAATCATCACTTAGTATTATTAAATACTAAGTCTGAACATCTTTTATAGGGTTACTACTCGAACTACATACTACATCACAAAGTCCTGGCCTATTGAGTCTGAAAAACTTCATTAGCCTTTCCTTTGATCTTCATTTAATTCTTCTAATCTTGTACCACATCAATTGAGATACTATTGAAGTATTGACCGCCATCTTCGGTTCTTCTGACTCTCTAAACAATCACTGCTTCAATCTAAACAACGGTGGAAACAACTTTGTGGATTTGCACCAACACATTTGTCTCGCCCAAACGTGCTTCAAATGCATATCTTTCTTCCAAAGATGTTATTATATATCAAACATACTTTAAATATATATTACCACTCTATTGGTATTAATACACTTATTACGATAACAATTCATATTTATTATTTTACGATATCTCGCGATTGTTTTTTTATAAACTTATCGATGTCAACTATCATAAGTCTCTTTATCACTTCGAAAAATTCTATTACGAAAATTCTTAGAATTCTGAACATAAAATTTTCTAAACCAAGGTCGACAACAGACCTTAAGCTTTCTCAAATAATAGCAATTATAGATAAGCACCTTAAGGCATGCTATATTCATTTATCATTTAGCACATATTAGAATATAAGGCATATCTCCTCTTAATATTCTAGTGCTTGATTCCATTAGGTATTCAACCTAAAATATACCAGATACATATCATATCATCTTCACTTAACAATTCTTGTTTAAGTTTAGAAGTCCTCAAAATTTCTAGTTCACTTAGAATATCTTAGAATACTAGGGTTTATCATTGCCCAATCCCACACTTAAATATTTCCTATGGTTTGTATCCATATACTTATTATGAATCAGCTCATATATTGAGCTTCCAACAGTTTAAGTCTAAATACCAATCCGTGATATTTAGTTCACTAAAACCATTGCTCTGATACCATGATTGAAAGACCCCAACTTTCGTATTTATGAAAGACCCAAACTTTCATATTATTCCAACATTATTCTTAAGTTACTTCCTCGAAACATGCTACATGCATATTTATAAAACAATATTTTATATTGATAAAGTGATTACAAAGGATTGGATACAAACCGACTAAATTTTATTACATTTCATATCTACCCAGGAATCTATTATTCATATACATACTTGAACATTAGAATACAGAGAAATAATATTAACTATTCTAAATCTTTCAGCAGTATAAAACTAAATTGGATACTCATCACCTGCAATTGTTAAACATTGAGAGGGATAAGCGATAACGCTTAGTGAATTCAATAAATAGATACAATATAATCTTATGCCTTATATATATACCAATATAACAGAAGCAAAAGGGAACAAGAACAACAATAGCATATGGGTAACATATGTCATGCTTTCAATATCAACTCAAGATGTGATTCAAAGATTTACGATCAATGAGACATAACAATTTTCGTGCTTGATATGCATCAATAAAGCTTTTGGCCCAAACGGCACAGAAGATATACAACTTCGGATTAACATTTTGGTAGATTTCAGGCTTAAAGCCCTGTCTAACCATTTGCCAATACCATAGAATAGATTTCATTCTCTTACGGAGTCATGCTCTACATGGTCAGAGGCTACATACCAGTCCTATCTAACATTCTGCCAATGCCATAGAATAGAAGTCATTCTCTTACGAGACATGTTCTACATGGCCAGAGGCTACATACCAGTACCATCGTGAATCTAAGTCCTTTCACTGATCACAAGGTCAAAGGTATATCTTTGCTATTAAAAATAGCAATTAAAAATAACCCGGAATAATAACGCTGAAAAGCACGTAGTACATATAACACATAACATACAATTGTTACTATATATTAAACTCACCTTAAAATGATCGGGGGTTAAAATAGTAATTTGAGCAGCATATCGGCTCCAAATATGGCTTTATTCGTCGAAAACCGGGAGAATTAGCTAAAAACCGGGTTCTAAAAAGGTAGAGCTTCAAACCGAAAAGAATAATTTCTCGGGATCTCCGGGCACTTCGGGACGTATTCCGGGCTTTAAAAATGTTACCGGGGCTTCGGGGCAATTTAAAATAGTGAAAATATTGAAAAAGGGGCCAAAAATGCAAAATTTGGGATTCTAGTCGGAAGATCTTGCAGCCTCCTTATTTATAGGCGAGGTCCGAAGGTCGGCTAAGAAGGAACCAGGCAGCGAAGCAGCTCGGTGGCATCAACAGCGAGGGACACGAGGCTGCTGCGTGGCTCGGACATGGCTCCTGCGAAACTCGAACACGCGAAGGGGCAGGTGGCACTGCGAGGCGAGGCCACGAGGCTAGCCATGCGAGACCGAGACAGCTGGAGAACACGCGTCAGATCCGGACTCTGACACGACTTCGGACAAATCAAAGCACGACACGCAGTAGCTTCGGACACAAGGCAGACACGACATCGGACCAATCAGAAGGTGCCAGCGAGGCTGCGGTCCAATCAGAAATTGCCACGTGGATTATCACTATTCATGCAAAAATTAAATAAAAAATGTGTCAAATCTTGTGAAATTCATAACTTTTGCATACGAGCTCCGTTTTTGACGTTCTTTATATGCACGCGTAGCTAAAATTATGCTCTACAACTTTCGTTTAGACTTCGTCGGCTAATTTTGACTTTAATTTTTATATTATTATTTTTAACAGACCGGGACAGGATAATCCGTTAAAAATTCATAACTTCTTTATCCGATATCCGTTTTCGTCAGACTTTTTACCATTGTACTACAAATGACGAGACCTTCAATTCTCGTTTAGGTTGTGTCGGCTAAAAATCACTTGATCTAAAATTCGAGTTTTTAGCTGTCTACTGCTAAGCTGAAACTTCGAAAAATCATAACTTCCTCATACGAAGTCAGATTTTGGTGTTCTTTTTATCGAACTTCTCGGTTTAACGAATACTACAACTTTCATTTAGATTACTAAGGCTAAAAAGTAGTTTATCAAAAACTCACTTTTTACGTCATTCTGCGTCGTGTCGGTTTTGTCACGGATCTTCGATTGGTCATAACTTCTTCGTTATAACTCAGATTTTGACGAGGTTTTCGCCTACGTGTTTCTAACGATATTATCTACAAATTTCAATATCAAAATTTTACTTATTTCAAATTTTATATTTTCGCTATATTTAACTATTTGGCTTTTAATTGGAATCTCATAAGACTTCCAATATTTTATTAGTGATTCTAAACATAGTTTTACTTTATTTCTAGTAAAAACTATCCGTTAGAACTTAACATTCAATTTCACATAATATTATTCTCTTTTATATCTTACAATACACGATTTCAAAACGTATATGTTACAATTACCCATATACAAAGATACCTAAAATTTAATTACCATGTCATATTCCCAAAATTTAATGACCAACCTTACAATATTTTAAAGGATCTAACTTTAATGGTGTTTATATATATATATATATATATATATATATATATATATATATATATATATATATATATATATATATATATATATATATATATATATATATATATATATATATATATATGTATATATATCGAATCGAAACGTCTAGAATTAACTTGTATTATTAGACCTAGACGCCTCTAGGAACTGCGGGAAGGTTCGGTATCGACACCAACAACGCCTCTTTTTGTTACCCACGGGGCTATAAATTGAGACCCATTCTCCTCTTCTTTAATCCATCAATTCATTCCAATCATATCAAGATCAACTAATCCATTCATTCATCCTTCAAAATATGCAGATCTTTGTGAAAACACTAACTGGGAAGACGATTACTCTCGAGGTGGAGAGTTCAGATACCATTGATAACGTCAAAACCAAGATCCAGGACAAGGAAGGAATTCCTCCGGATCAACAACGGCTCATCTTCGCCGGCAAGCAGCTCGAGGACGGCAGAACCCTAGCCGACTATAATATCCAAAAGGAGTCAACCCTTCACCTCGTCCTCCGTCTCCGCGGCGGTATGCAGATCTTCGTCAAAACCCTCACCGGTAAGACAATTACCTTAGAAGTCGAGAGTTCTGATACAATCGACAACGTCAAAGCCAAGATTCAGGATAAAGAAGGTATTCCTCCTGATCAGCAGAGACTCATATTCGCCGGAAAGCAGTTAGAAGATGGCAGAACCTTAGCGGACTACAATATCCAGAAGGAATCCACCCTTCATCTCGTCCTCCGCCTCCGTGGTGGAATGCAGATCTTCGTTAAGACGTTAACTGGAAAAACAATCACATTGGAGGTTGAAAGTTCTGATACGATCGACAATGTGAAGGCTAAGATACAGGACAAAGAAGGGATTCCACCGGATCAACAGCGTCTGATCTTTGCTGGAAAGCAGTTGGAGGATGGTAGAACTTTAGCCGATTATAACATCCAAAAGGAATCGACTTTGCATCTGGTTTTGAGGTTGAGGGGAGGGATGCAGATTTTTGTCAAGACATTGACAGGGAAGACGATCACTCTAGAGGTTGAGAGCTCGGACACCATTGATAATGTGAAGGCAAAGATTCAGGATAAGGAGGGTATTCCACCTGATCAGCAGAGGCTTATATTTGCTGGGAAGCAGCTTGAAGATGGGAGGACTTTGGCTGATTACAATATTCAAAAGGAGTCCACTTTGCACCTTGTCTTGCGTCTTAGAGGTGGTGTTTTCTGAAATCTGAATACAATCTATCTTTCATTATGTTCTATTAAGTAACTTGATGTTTTATGTAATATAATGTTGCTATTCTGATGATATACAGTCTTTCTTTAATGATTAAAGCTTTTTAGAGTGCTCATGTTTATGTTAACACCCTAACTTTTCACACAAATATTTATGTTATGTCTTACCAATGATTTGCATTGTATTAAATTTAACCAAATGAATATCATTATCGGATGAGATTAGTTTGTATACATTGACTATATATCTACATAAACCAATTGCACAACAAAACCTTTTCTTACTTTGTATAAACCCGAACTCATTCACATTAATTCCATTTTCTTGGGACATGTTTATGAAGTTATAGTCTATTATATTTTTTTGGTGATATGCGCCAAGACACTTCTTTTTCAAGTATCTAATGAAAAACAAAACCGTTATTGACATCTTATAGATTCCTCTTAAAAAAAGGCAACTATACAACTCACACATCTACATGTTACAAATTTCATCACTGGAGAGAGTTTCAATATATATAATCCATTCCCTCTCTTTAGGTGTAGCATTTTCCAACCAACATTTCTTTGTAATGTTCTGTTCGCCACTTGACTTGTTTTTTCTTTAGACAAATTTACATTTAGTTGATTTTCTTATGCGTTGTCAAAGTCTTAATCCAATTTCATTATTTTATGCTTCATAGTTATTACATTTAGAGCTTCAATTTTCTCATTTACAGTGCTAATACGTTGTCACATTACAACCATGAAAGAACACACTTCTTTCAATCCTTCTTCTACTTCTTCTAGCCTCTAAACTATAGTACTGGGATCCATTCTCCGACACTAATAGCTATGAAGTGATCAACTCAAAAAAAAAAAAAATTATAAACATGGGTAAAAAATCATTTCAAGTTACCAGAAAATACCAAAATTAACAAAAGGGATTAGAAGTTTACCTAGATGTTAGAGAGCCTAGCCTCTCCCATGAGAAAACCCAATCACATGAAATATGCTATCCTCTCCTTCAACTACAAGTTAAATACTGCTCACATGAGCAAGGGAAAAATTACTACCTTACCTTTCTACATAAATAAAACCTAAAATGCCTAAATTACCATTCCACTGCCAAATATGCTCTTTATTTGTTGAATCCACACATTTTCGTGGTAGCCTACTAAGAAACCTGACATTATATGTATTTCCAAATGGAGCGTCATCTTCTCCTTAACTGGCTTATATATTTGTGTAATTTAATATCATGAAAAGGAAATAAGAATTAAAAGTTCCATATATGCAACTGAATGACTAGAAAAGTTGACCATAAACGCCAAGGAAATCTCCAATAAAATCTTAATATTTTGGATCAATTTATGGTTTATCTCAATTTTTAAATTTTAAACAAAAAAATCTTGATTATTTTATATTTTGTCCAAGTTAACAAAATAGCCACTATTTATTTTTCAATAGAAAATGACATATTATCGTATAAAATTAGATAATCGGGACTCTTCAGTTCAAAAAATAAATGTTGGAATTAAACCATAAACTGTGTCAAAATATTAAGACTTTATGGAAGATTTCCCTAAATAATTAAAATTAGTTTTTTCGGCAGACTATCTAAAAGACTTGTGCAATGTTCATAATAAACTCCTCTAGAGTAGTATAATAAGCCAGAGTCCACCCATCTTTTAGCTCCACCCAGAAGAAGATGATGTAAGTTAAATCTAAATTGACAAGATAAAATGTCGTCAATCTATGAAACCTTTGACTTCGTATAATCAATGAGGTCTTTACTTCCGGTTGACTAAAAAGACACTTTATTTTATCATAAAGACACCCTATTTATTTTTTTTAATTATTTTTATTGGTTGAATTTGTATTGTTTTCCAAAAAAGCTTATTAATTATAGATTGATTTTTGATAAAGATGCCATGGGGTGTCCATTCAAAGTGTTTAACATAAACTTTCCAGCCTCCCAACCTCACAACCAATTCCTGGGTCGATCCACTTTGGATGTAATTAGGCCTGTCAAAAAAACCCGAAACCCGTTCTACCCACCCGACCCGTTCCGAATTCGGGTAGAATGCGTCGGGTAGAACGGGTAACGGGTATGAACATTCGGGTAATACGTTAACCCGATAATAATATAGGTCGGGTTTTAGGTATGAATATTTATTTTCGGGTATATCCGAATACCCGAATTCGTTTTTTAAATAATACCAAATATATAATGCAATCACGTACACACTCAAATAAAACAGAACTCGTCGTTTCCTTCTTATGAACGACGGCTTGACAGTCGATGCAAACTTGCAAAGGGAATACGACGCTGAAGCTGAAGTCCTGAACCGTCATCATAATTCTCAGCTTCTCTCTATCGCACGTAATGGAATTAAAAAAGTACATAACATATTATAATGATTTGTATTGTTATTATAGATGTACTTATTAATTGTATGGAGTATTTTCCTACCTAATTCTTTATTAAACCAAACAACATGTAAAAAAAATATCAATAAGTGTCATTTAAGAAATTTTCGGGTATACCCGATAATTACCCGACCCGACCTCAAACCCGAATACCCGAAACCCGAAAACCCGAATTACAATATAGGTCAGGTATCGGGTATTATTTTCTTAAGAAAATACCCGTTCTACCCGAAACCCGAAAATTTTACCCATTCGACACCCCTAGATGTAATGATCCCTTAAAGTCAAATTTTACCAACGAAACACATAATAGCTTTTTAAATCCATCAAATCCTTTGACACATTCAAAATCCTACAAAATGAATCCAACAATCCAAACCCCCGCTTAAAGTAATTTAACTGAGTTCTTCCCACCACTGGAGAAAATACAATCTATCACAATCTCTGGCAAATATCATCAATTTTCTTTTCAAAAACATGTGATCCACAACGACTTCATCTATTACCACTTCAACGAATTCAACACCAAATCTTTTAATTATGAATATTATATTTACAAAGCTACAAACACCAAATGCATCAATCGGAGTAAAAGACAAATCATGCAAACTCATTTTAAAAACATAGATGGACATTGAAAAAACAGAATCCCCTTATGAACAAATATTTAAGTTGATAATCTAAACTACATTACATGAACAATCAACTATCAACTTGAAGCATTATAAAGTAAAGAATAGTAATAAGAAATACCTGTAAAACAACATAAATTTTCATTGTATAATCTTCAAACAAGGAACTATTCTAAACATCCAATAATTTTGATCGACTAATATACCGAAGAACACAATCTGAATTCACTCATCCAAACAAGACAGTTATATTTCTCTTCAACAAGTTATAAAAGCTATTAGCATCAAAATTATCATAATTTGACATCTTTCCATCCGTTATCTTAACACTCTTAAAAAATGGAAAGCTAAAATAGAAATGGCATAATTTGACATCATATATTATAAAGTATTACCATATTACTTATGTAAACTCAAGTATATACCATTACAAAAAATGTCTAATACGAACATTCAATTTAACATCAGGAAACAGAATTAAGAACTGAAAGTTTCATATATGCAACCAGATGACCACAAGAAAAAAAAAAGTCAACAATGAAAGAAAGATACCTAGTTTTCATAATTGACTACCTAAAACACGCATGCAAGGTGCACAATAAACGGGTCATGAGTAGTATAAGAAGCAAGAGTCCGATCATCTTCTAGCTGCTTCCCAGAAGATGATGTAAGTCTGAACTGATCAGATGGAATATTTTCCATCTCTGAAATCTTTAATTTCACATATTCAATGGTGTCCGAGCTCTCCACCTCCAGTGTTAATGTCTTCCCTGTCAATGTCTTAATAGAAAGTGTCATGCCACGCAACCTCACAATCAGATCCAATGTAGATCCGTGTTGAATGTTATGATCGCTTAAACTCAAATCATCTTCCAAATTCTTTCCAGCAATAACCAAACGCTGGTGAATCAATGGAATCCCCTCTATGTCCTGAATTTTTCCCTTCACATCATCAATAGTCTCGGACCCTTCCACCATCAGCTTGATGGGTTTCCCTGTAAAAGTCTTGACAAAAATCCGCATCTCACCTCCTCCCAACCACAGAACCAGATCCAATGAAGATCCATTTTCGATGTCATAATCGCTTAAAGTTAAATCATCTTCCAGGTTCTCTCCATCAATCATCAAACGCTGTTGATGCCTTGGAATCCCCTCTTTGTCCTGAATCATTTCCTTCACATTACCAATAGTCTCCGAGCTGCAAACCACCAGTGTGATGGTCTTCCCTGCTGATGTCTTGATGAAAATCTGAATACCACCGCCTCGCAACCTCAAAGCCATGTGTAATGTGGAGTTGTCATGGACGTTACAATCAGCCAAAGTTGTACAGTCTTCGGGTTGAAGGGGTTGCTTTTCAACAACGATCAGACGCTGTTGAAGCAGGGGAATCCCCTCTATGATCCGAATCTTTTCCTTCAGGTTGCCAATGGTTTCTGAGCTCTCTGCCATAAGAGAAATGGTCTTCCCTGTCAAAGTCTTCACAAAAATTTCCATATTTCCTCCCAATCTCATACTCAGGTGCAATGTAGATTCTTTTTGGATGTTATAGTGCGCCAATGGTTTAGAACCTTCGAGGTTCTTCTCAGCAATGAACAAAACCTGATGATTGGATGGAATCCGTTCTGTATCCTGAATATTGGCCTTGACTTCGCCAATGGTAACGGAGCTTTCAACTTCCAAAGTAATGGTCTTGCCCATTGGCGTTCTAACAAAGATCTGCATCCCTCCACGAAGATGAGTACGAGATGAAGCGTAGATTCCTTCTGAATATTGTAATTAGAAATAGTAGGGCCTCGGAAGCCTATGCTGATCGGGAGGGTTTTTACGAATATCTGCAAGGGTTTTGATCGATGTGTTTTGGGTTTGAGTCGAATGGAATGAAAAATAAGGAGATAAAAACTGTTATTGTAGGTGGGAGATGCGGTTACTCCAAATTTTGCATATCATATTTTTATTAGGGTTTAAATGTTAAGAGGTAACAACAAGGGGTGATCGAGGTTCGGTTTGAAACCGTGAAACCGGCCAAACCGGTCATCGGTTTGGTTTTACGGTTTGAATTGCGGTTTTGAAATTTTCAAACCGTATAAAAACCGGACCGGACCATAGAGTTATATATATATATATATATATATATATATATATATATATATATATATATATATATATATATATATATATATATATATATATAAAATTGTATTTTGTTGTATTACATACTAATTTTAATTTATAAATATTACATAGTAAAATTAAAACCCACAATATCTTACTACTCTAGAGTCCAACCCAATCCCAATTTCTAACCGGTACATAAAACCCAATTGAAAAAAAATATCCAATTTAGGGTAGTAAGTCAGATCCTAATTTCTAACTAGTATATGAAACACCAATTGGAAAAAAAAAGGTATCCAATCTAGGCAAGTAAGTCACTAACGTCGAGATGCTTGATCTAATAGAACAATGTTTAGTGTTTTCATTTATTGTTTTTTATTTACTATTTTGGTAGTTTTGACAACTTTAATATTTCAACTTTTTGTTACAATATTTGACATAATTTATACTATTTTGACAGCTTTAATATTAAAGTTTTTTAATAATATTTGATAGATTATTTTGTTGTTGTAATAATATTGCAGTTTTTTTTCAACAATTTAATGGACTCGATTAAAATGGGCCTAAAAAGCCCAAACCGTGAAACCAATCCGGAACCAAACCGTTAGTAGCGGTTTGGTTTTGTTCGGTTTTAATTTTTAAACGGTTCGGCTTTGGTTTTCACTTGATAAAAACCGTAACTAACGGTTTGGCTTCGGTTTGAGCTAAAAACCGAAAAAACCAGACCGTGAACACCCCTAGTAACAACTATCTATATAGTTTTAAAATTAAGAGGTAACAACTATCTAAATAGTTTTAAAATATTATTAAGGGATAATGATTTAAAATAGTAATATATTTTTTGATTTTTACATATTTGGTCTCTGAGTTTTTTACGTTAACATTTACCCCATCAACTTGTTAAACTGTACACATTTAGTCCTTATGACCGGTTACTCAAGATTAATCGGGAAAAATGACTTAGGGGTTGTTTGATGTAGGGTCTAACTGAGTCCAAAGGGGCCTGGGTCCAAAAAAAAAAAAACGAATTGGCATGTTTGATAAGGATTAAAAAATAAAGGACTCGTCCAAGTTTTTTATTAGTTTCGGTCCTTTCTTTGCAATTGACGGACTGGGAACAAAAACGATGTCTTCCCATTTTGCCCTGTTATTTTTCTACACGCCTCCACTAAAGAAATAGAGAAATCGAAGACAGATGTGAAGTCTTTCACTTCCATTTCAATTTCTTCCCCCGACGAAGCAACCTGAGCAGCCTACTTCAGACGACAAGGTATCGGTTTCTTCCCATCTTGTTCCTGAGTTTATTGGTATCGATTTTTTCTTATATGAGACAACCCGAAAATTTTTTGCTTTGAAAACTCAGTCATTCAACTCAACTGAGTGTCAGACTCATTAGTAATGAGTTCTAGACTTGTTAAAGGTCATTCTAAGAAGTTTTAGCCCAGTACACTTAAGGAATAAGTGTTGGGAAGTACCTGCTAAAGTCATTGAGCAACATCAAAGTCTAAGCACCACCAAAAAGGAGTTCACGGCTAAGGCACAAGAGTTTACGACCGTAAACTCAAGGTGGGCCGTAAACTCCTCCATAAAGACTCATATCCTTCAACTTTCATTCATTAGTTTACTTTCACCTCAAGAACTTCCAATTCTCTCTCAAGTATCATCGAGTTCTTCATCTTAGATCATAAAAAATGTAAGTGTTCTTCTTTTGGTTTGTTGTTAATCCTTCTTAATCTAGTATCATCTCATGATTTCACCCATGGAAATCATCTTATTAACTAGATCTTCAAATCTTCAACTTCCACCAAGAACACAAAGAACACACACTAGTGTTCGTGGCCAAAATCAACCCTTTCGAGCTTCAATATCGTGAGTACTCCTTTCCTTGACTTGTTATCTAATTGAAACACCTGATTAGAGCCTTGAAACCATCAAGAATGCAAGACAAAAGGAGTTTACGGCCAAGCAATCTCCCTCGGCCGTAAACCCTCTATAAGTGTGCCATTTTGGCCGCAAACCCTTCCTAAGTCCAAGCCTTTGACCTTGAACCCTTAATGGATGTTGTAGGACCTTAAAACACACACTTTGGCATGATTGACCATGAGTTTACGACCGTAAACTCCCTTGGCTGTAAACTCATGGCCGTAAACTCCATTGGTGGTCGTGAACTCTCCCTTGATCAATCACATGTGATTCAACACTAAATTTCAAGTGTTTCCTAGCATGTTAGTTGCTTTAAACACTATTTTCACGCCAATATATATGCCATTATATGTCATTTAGGTCTCCTTAAGTCTCGGGACTTCATTCGTGGGACTTCTCATCCTTACACGCGTATTTGTTTGAATCACCCACATTAGGTGAGTTCATACCCCGTAATGAATCTTTTAACTGTTTTAAATGCTTTTAAGGGGGGGGGGGGGGATACAAGTTGAACACAATGATAATTGTGTAAATGTTTATTGTAAACATCTTTCAAAAGATTACTTATGTCTTTTATAACTAATCAAATCATTTCAAAAATTCTTTTAAAGTTATGTTACTTTTAGTTTAACAAAACTCCATTTTGAAGTACAAGCATAACTAAGTATTAAAACGAGTCTTTTCAATAACAGTTCAAGTGAAACATTAGTAAATCATAAGGGGTATAGTTTAGAGTTTCAGTTCATACTAGATACAGTACACTATAACAGGAAGAACATGCTATGATGAGAAACAAAGAGAACACACTACACTATACATGATAACAAAACGAACATACTAAGTTGCTATAGCATGGAACAACTACAAGATCTAATTATACCAATAAATCACTAACTCATTGTTCTAAACAAAAGTTGATAGTTAAATTGGGTATACATGATCACATAACTTTAATGTGGATTACACGACCTAGCAACTGGTTTGCGGAAGTCGCGTTTGGTTCCCAGAATCTCTTGACAGGGAGAACGTATAGTATGGGTACTAGCCTTCACATTATGAACTTTATAAAACATACATGTTTTAAGGTAATCAGTACGTCAGGATGTCAATTTAAAAGACAACTGAGTACTTTCATTTTCCCATTAGTTTCATAAAGTGACAGTTCCACTTGAAAGTTAATGCAAGTTATTTTCGAGTCAAGATAGTTATAAACTAGGGAAAACTTACATTTTACAAACGACCATCAGAACAGTCGAGTCTATTACATTCAGTAGAAAGGGACCATAATGCTAACCTTATGATTCCTTAATGTATACATCAAGGGATATATATTAATAGGATCCGACAGGTAATAGGATGTGTGCTTTCCGCTTCATTTCTTGTTCCTTGTTTGGTTGTGGTATTAGAGCGGATTCACCCAACCTATTATCCATTCGATCTTAGCGATATATATGTTTCGTATACATTAAGTCATCATAAGGGGTACCAGGTATAGGTCAAGTCATAGGACACTAATATAATGCACAATTTTCTAGTACAAAGCATACTTTTCAAATCATAACTTTTGGCATACAAAACTAGAAACTTACCAGTAAAGGGTTTAATCCATTTTATTAAACCAGTATAAACTTAAAGGACCTTAGGTGGTGAATCCTATAATACCTTAGTTTATACATCAAGGTTATATATAATTAATATCCGATAGGTAGTTGGATGTGTGATTTCCGCCTCATTCCCTATTCCTTGTTTGGTCGTGGGCTTAAGGCAGATCCACACAATTAACTATCTGTTCGATCTTAGATTATATATATCTAGTATAAACTAAGTGATTATAGAATGAACCATTGTGGTTACCATTTTTATTATAAGAAATAAGGGTTTTCTTAAAGAATCTATTCATCAAATATAAAGGAACTTTTACAATTAACTCCGTGAGTACCAAGGGAATACATCAGGGTTATATACAATAAGGATCTAACAACCAATGGGCTGTGTGCCTTCCGCCTCATTTCCTGTTCCTTGTTTGGTTGTGGGCTTAGGGCAGATACACACAACCGATTGTTTGTTTACTCTAGGTTTTATATAACTTGTATCCATTTAGCACTCATAGAGAGGATTGTAGAGTCATTTTTACTTATCTTTTACCAAAGTAGGAAATATAGGATTTTCTGGAGGAACAAGCGAACTTTTCTAAACAAAACTTACAACATACTACAACTTACTACAACTTTCTACAACATACTTACATCACTAAAATTTTATGAACTCAACAACTTAATTGATGATCAACTCTTTCAAAATAACTTGTATTCTCAGGAAACTAGTAGACATGTACTCACGTTGGGAATTCAGAAGATGGAGCAGTACAGTTCCAAGTCTTGTTTTGTTATTTACTTATGTATTCTATGTTTTGTGAACATACACATTGTAAACACTTTCTTTCTAATGAAATAGTTGTTCATTACTTTGATTACTATGATGCATGTCTTGTGATACTAAACATGACGTCCTCCACCCCTGAACATTTCCTCCGTTCCGGTTTTGTGGTGTGACAGATTGGTATCAGATCATTGTTTATAGTGATTTAAGTATATCAACCGATAAAAGATATACAACTATAAATACAATGGGGCTTAAGTGCTCTGGATAATAATATATTTTAAGGATATAACAATAAGTTATAAAAATATACCTACTTGCTTATACATGTATACATACTAAGAATAAGTATCACAAGAAGAAGTTAAAGGTTGAACACTGTGGTCAAACCTGGACAGTTATGTAATCATAGCTAGGATCAATATTGCCTGATCAACTATATTCATTCGATATGTGACCGACATGTGTTTGGGAGTAATGTGGTGTTGCAACGGTCTTAAAACTTACCTGACACCAGCCAAGAGAATTCTAGATCAAGTACATAGAGTTAGAATACTATAGGGGTATTCTATGATACTATAACACGATGACAAGTTTGAAACATACTATGTACATTACATTAGAATACTATATGAGTATTTTAGGCACTATATAAATAACTTACGTGATAACTTAAAAGACCCTTACGAATAGGTCTATAATCTTGCAATGTATACTCCCAAGGTTTTATATAATTGAGATTTTATAGACTTAGAATTTATGATCTATGCTTCACTACCTGTTACTTGTTTGGTTGTGGTTTTGGAGTAGGATCACTTATTCGAAGGTCTATTTTATTGAATTATATACAACTTGTATACATTGTACAATTATAGAAGGACTCTATAAGGATCACCCCATAATGTTTCATTTATATCTCATAGATTCTTTAGTCACATCCATTCTCGCACGACAAACCTAGATAGATGTAACCACTTCCTCATAGCAGTCAACATAAGAGTCAAGGAGGAACAAGAGTAAGTTCAAGAGAAGTTTTCAAGGAGGGATCAGTCGAAGTAACCACAATGTCTTATGCGTCACACTAATAAATAATAATCTTGGTTAACTTAATGAGTTAGTGGAAACACTGCTCACATTATGTGTTAGGATTATTTTCTTACATGCAGCTGGTAACAGTTATTCAGGTAACAGATATTCATTCGAGGATAGCCATTCCAAATTCATAAAGTTTATTAGGTATAGACTCTTTTATGAATCGTTTCTAGAACCCTGTGGAAGTCAGGACCAAATACACTCAGAACTAGGATAACCTTGTCTTTCAGCTTTCGGCTTTTATCCATTGCTATAGACTTATTCCTGTATCATATTTGTATTCTTTTAGCAAAGATGCCTCTTTGCAGATCAAATAGACGCACTACTCCGATAACTCCAACTCAAACACTACTACGTCCGCCACAATTCGACTCTGCTGCTCTCCAAGCATCGATATCCTCCGCAGTGGCAACTGCTCTAGCTCACTTCGGTGAAAGTGGTACTTTTGGATCTGGTAGCGGTACCCACTTAAACAACCCTGGAACTACTCACGGACACCCAAGGGAGTGTTTGTATAAGGACTTTATGAACTGCAAACCCAATTCCTTTAATGGAAATGGTGGAGTCATCGCTCTGATGCGATGGTTCAAGAAAACAGATTCGATCTTCGCAATCTGTTCGTGCCCAGAAGGGAGCAAAGTGAAGTTTGCTACCTGCACCTTCTCTGACAGAGCCCTGACATGGTGGAACAACCATGTTAAGTCACTGACCCTATTAGTGGCTAACTTAATACGTTGGGAGAACCTAAAAGAGTTGATGCTGGAAGAATACTGCCCGTTGGGCGAAGTTCAAAAGCTGGAACAAGAATTATGGGAGCTCATGATGGTCGGCTCATCCATAGTGGCCTACACTGACAGGTTTAGCGACCTGGCAGCACTATGCCGCGGGATGGTTACCCCGGAGAGCAAGAAGATAGAAATATACATCTGTGGTCTAACTGCCCTGATCCAAGGAGATGTACTGTCTTCTAACCTAGCCACATTCGATAGTGCCAAATGCCTGGCCTATCGACTCATTGACCATGGAGTCCGCCATGGCATAGAAGTCCCAGTTCCTGAGCCATCAAAGGGAGAGGACTATAAACGGAAGTCGGGGAACAAGAGGAAGAAGAAGCTGACAACAAAGGAAACCCCGCAAGAGCAACAAACGAGTACTATGTACACCGCCACAACACCTACTACTCCAGCACCTGCCAGTCGATATGCGGGAACCCTCCCGAAGCGTGGGAAGTGTAACTATCACCACACTGGAGTATGTTGGGAAATGCAGTGTCTGAACTGCCACAGAAAGGGACACACAGTCCGTTTCTGCAGGGCATCGGCTCAACCGATCTCCCAAGTCCCCGGAGTTGAAGAAAACCAAGCCTGCTATGGCTGTGGTGAGACTGGTCACTACCAGAGGGACTGCCCGATAACAAAGAACTCAGGAACTGATGGACGCATTCTGATGATCACCGTAGGAGAATCAACCCCGGAGTCGTCAACGAGCATCGGTACGTTTTCGAAATTGTAATTACTTTTAAAATTAATTTATATTTATATATAAGATTAAAACTTGGGGAAAAAGTAACTATAATAACTCACATATTGAAAATAGGTCACAATATTCAAGAGAACTAAGAGATCCGTTCAAAGAAGCTATGATGGCTTAGCATATACATCAGGGTTGTGCACAACTAAGATGTTGCAGACTTAGAGTGAGTGATTCTGCCTTAATTCATGTTCCTTGTTTGGTATTTAAGGCAGAGTTACTCAGTCAAATGTCTTATTCATCTTAATTATTCATAACTTGTATATGACAGGCGATCGTAGTGGTACCAAAGAGGATCGTAATTTAAAGTAGCGACACTAGTTATCTAAGCACTTTCATTGTATGTACACGCTCATCGCGGTACGATACGTAGAAGTGTTAACATCAAGGGGAAAACAGAAAGCACTAGAACATTTACAAAGAGTACATTGTCGAACACACTAGGAGTACATGGTCGAACACACTAGCGATACATCATCGTATAACAAGCGTTTCTTTCAAATCGGCCAAAACTTTGTTCAATAAAGAGTCCGTTACTATCGTTTGTCATGAGTTGGTGTGGTCCTCACCATACTAAGTTCATATGTTTCTATCGCCTTAACCGTCAGTTCACAAAACCTTCGTCATTCGTACCTACAGTCCGACCTAAACCTCAGTTTTGTCTTTCGTATTCTAAACCCCGAAGTACTCGTGCGAAGAGTACTTTGACCTCCACAGCCTTGTCGTCGTATGTCAACAGACCTTTTTGAAATACCACTCTTCCAGCAGGCTAAGTTCAAGCACAGAGGCTAAGGACGAATACAATCCACCTATCACTATCCAGTATATGCGCTAGGGTAGTAGATGATTATGATTACGCAGATCTAGTATGTGTGTTTCCACCCTATCTCCTGTTCCTTATTTGGTTGTGGACCTGGGGCAGAGTCGCACATCCGACCGTCTTACTAATCCTAACTATATACGGCTTGTATCCATGAGGTAATGATAGATGGACCGAGTATGAGTCCTATCAGGCATAGTAAGGCAGAGTTGCCAGGTCTACGAGTGGGTATTCTGCAAATCAGAGGAGTGCGACCATAGTAGTTCTGCTAAGAAAGCTAATTTCGGGACAAAATTCCATCTAACGGGGGGATGATGTGATAACTCGAATTTTTTTTGCTTTGAAAGTTCAGTCATTCAACTCAACCGAGTGTCAGATTCATTAGTAATGAGTTCTAGCCTTGTTAAAGGTCATTCTAAGAAGTTTTAGCCCAGTACACTTAAGGAATAAGTGTTGGGAAGTACGTGCTAAAGTCATTAAGCAACATCAAAGTCTAACCACCACCAAAAAGGAGTTCACGGCCAAGGTACAAGAGTTTACGACCATAAACTCAAGGCTGGCCGTAAACTCCTCCATAAAGACTCATATCCTTCAACTTTCATTCATTAGTTCACTTTCAGCTCAAGAACTTCCAATTCTCTCTCAAGTATCATCGAGTTCTTCATCTTAGATCATCAAAAATGTAAGTGTTCTTCCTTTGGTTTGTTGTTAATCCTTCTTAATCTAGTATCATCTCATGATTTCACCCATGGAAATCATCTTATTGACTAGATCTTCAAATCTTCAACTTCCACCAAGAACACCAAGAACACATACTAATGTTTTTCGCCAAAATCAACCCTTTCAAGCTTCAATATCGTGACTACTACTTTCCTTGACTTGTTATCTAGTTGAAACACTTGATTAGAGCCTTGAAACAATCAAGAATGCAAGAACAAAAGGAGTTTACGGCCATGCAATCTCCCTCGGCCGTAAACCCTCTATAAGTGTGCCATTTTGGCCGCAAACCCTTCCTAAGTCCAAGCCTTTGACCTTGAACCCTTAATGGATGTTGTAGGACCTTAAAACACACACTTTGGCATTATTGACCATGAGTTTATGGCCATAAACTCCCTTGGCCGTAAACTCATGGCCGTAAACTCCATTGGTTGCCGTGAACTCTCCCTTGATCAATCACATGTGATTCAACACTAAATTTCAAGTGTTTCCTTGCCCTAAAGGTGTTTCCTAGCATGTTAGTTGCTTTAAACACTACTTTCATGCCAATATATGCGATTATATGTCATTTAGGACTCGTTAAGTCTCGGGACTTCATTCGTGGAACTTCTCATCCTTACACGCGTATTCGTTTGAATCACCACATCAGGTGAGTTCATACCCCGTAATGAATCTTTTAACTGTTTTAAATGCTTTTAAGGGGGGGGGGATACAAGTTGAACACAATAATAATTGTGTAAATGTTTGTTATTGATCATAAATACGTTCTGATATGGATTATTTGAAAGAGAGTTCTTCTCGAAGTTAGTAGGGCGGGACTGGAATAACGCAGAAGAGCTACTAAGGAAAGTTAATCAGTTTCTTAGGTAAGAAGACAAGAGCGCGGAAAAAATACACATGGAGAAAAAGGTGTATCCCCCGAAATGTAAGGAAAGAACATTAACGCTGGCTCGAATGCTCAGCCAGGACAACCCTGACTAGACAAGAAGGTATTCTCCTATGGTGCGGCTAGATAGGGGAAGGTATCACAATAGGGTAACCCCTATATACATGAAATATATCATGTAATACCATAGAAAAAGATGAAAAAATATAACAACGGGAATGCTTAGAGAAGATACATCCGAGACCCCGATTAGTGCTATGATTTCCATAAAAAGCTAGGGCATGCAACTGCCAATTATGAAGGTTTGAAAAAGGAAAAGGAGAGAGGTAAAAGGGACCCGACCATGAAAGTCCTACAAGATCGAAAGGAAAAAGTGGTATACGAAACCGAGGTGACGAGACTACGGTTCAAAGATAACAAGCTACCAGCAAAGAAGAGAAAGTGGGTTGGTCTAGATTTTCCCCCGAATGATCCCATTGACCTTAGGAATCAAGGAATCGAACCACTGATCATCAATGGTTCAGTCGGTAAGACTCTCATACATATAATATAGGTAGATAATGGAAGCTCAGTCAATATTATATACTCGCATTACCTAGAACTATTAAAAGTTTTATTGAGTTGGCCACCTCAATCGTAGTAGGGTTCACTGGATAGGCTGTTTGGCATGAAGGGAAAATCTCCTTACCATTCACATTAGTGGACTATCAGAAGGACCTACAAAAAACGATATTGGCAGACTTCATCTTTAAAAAGGCATCTTTGCCATACAACATGCTCCTGGTAAGAACAGAGTTATATCAGGTAGAGGTTGTTCGTTCGACGGTGCATGGTTTATTGAAGTTCCCTTCAGAGCATGGAATCATTACTTTGAGAAACATACTGATGAGGCACGATGAATAGAGCAACGCTGCAGACCCCCCCACACAGAAGGAAAAGGAGGCCTATACATCAGTGGAAGAAGAAGAGGTGATCCTAAGTCCGAGAAGTAAGGAACAGATGATAAGGACCAGGCAAAAGCTACCAATTGATCTCAAACACGGTTTGAATAAAATGCTGTGACAACCCGAAATTTCCATTTGTACGAACATTATCTATTCAATAGAAGCTAGTCCAGTTTCAGTGATTTTCATACTTTTCCGAACAAGTTTGTGTACATTAGGGTCTACGTTTAAGGAGATATCAGGAGAGTGGATGCTCCTGGGTTTGTGAAATTTGAACATTCCAAGTTTCATAATGTCATAGTCCAATTTCTGGAATAAAAATATTTTCTGCCAAAATATTTCAGGACTATAAATAGATTTCTGAATTAAATTAATTCATTATTCACAATTCTAACTAGAGAAAAGCCATTTTCTCTCTGACGGATCTTCAGGTTTTCATCCCAGATTGTGAGTCTACTTTCCTAGATGTGTTTCAATACTTGTTATATGCATTATAACATGGTTTACATGCCTAAAATGCAAGATCTGGGAGCTTACGGCCCAAGAACGTTCTTGGGGTGTAAACTCCAAAACAAGGCCTAAAAGCTTCCTAGTCCCAATTCCTTGTTAGACAACTAGTTAAGGACTTATTGTAGGATCTTTTGAGGCTAGAAATCATCCAAGAACATAAAGCTTTTGGAGTTTACGGCCCAAGAGTTTCTTGGACCGTAAACACCATTTTCAAGGGCCAAAGTGAGCCCTAAATCACCCCTAAGGCTGAAGACATTTACCCTCTAATGCTTATAGCTAATTTGGACACCAAAACACTTCAAAATCATATAGTTTTAGGAGTTTACGGCCAAGGATATGCTCTTGGGCCGTAAACCCCTTTTTCAAGGGCTAAGAGTGCCCTAAACAACCCTAAGGCTTTAAGACAATTACCCTTTAATACCTATGACTTGAATGGGGAATAAATTACATCAAAATCATCCCTTAAAGGGAGTTTACGGCCAAGGAACATCACTTGGGCCGTAAACTCCAAGTGAAGGCACAAATGTGTGCCTAAAGTCCCCCTTAGCCTAAATCAAAAACATAGAAGCTATCCTACTTGTGCAAGGGACTTAAAAGAATTAAAACCAACACCCCATAGGAGTTTACGGCTGTAAACTCTAGGGGATATGGTCTTTAGGCCGTAAACTCCTCTATGGAGCATTCTAGGGCCTTAAACTACTTCAAGGATTATTCCACAAGTGCTAGGATTATTCTAGGGTTAATATAGCACCTTAAAACACCCAAAACCACCAAGTGAGGAGTTCACGGCCGTAATCTCATGGGTTTACGGCCGTAAACTCCAAAGGTGGGGTTTGTTGGGTGGTAAGCTCTTATACAAGGTCTTTGGAAGCTTCAAACCCTTTTGCCTTGTCCCGTATCGACTTAGATGCAACCCTTAGGACCTATACATTTATACAATGTGTTTTCATGTTCCTGAGTGTCCCAACTTATTTCATTAAGTTATTATTTGGCTAATTAGTTATATATATGCTTATTATATGATAATTAGGCTCGTGCGTGTAAGCAAGTCTTCGTTTGCCACCTAGCGCGGTATCCGACACTACAATCCAAACAGCTCACCACAAGTGAGTTCATACCCCTTAAATCAACCTTTGAAATGATTTTAAATGTTTAAATACTTTATGGGGGGGGGGGGGAATACAAGTTAAATACTTATAGTTATTGCTTCAATCACATGTGATTGCATTAATCACATGTGATTAATAACTAGGAAACCAATGATTTTATCACTGTTCAAATTGTTTTACTTCAAAATGTTTTACAAACTCTTTTACTTATCAAATGCTTTTATTTAAACTTTGTTTTACTTCTTATAAATTGCATGCCCATATATGTATAGATGTATAAATAATGTTTAAAGGGCTTAGGAAGGCCATCCGCCCTATTTCCTTTTTCTCTATTTGGATGTGGTCTGGTGGGATTTCGGGTGACCATCCGAAGGTCGTTTCAATATTAATTATATATCAAATATACATATATAGACATAAAATTACTTCCATATTCATACATACTAGACACATCATTAGTAAGTTACCATCGGGGTAACACAGGATCATACTATTACAACTGCTAGATCAATGAGTCAGTTCATTCATGAGTCT
The DNA here is from genome assembly GCF_002870075.4 of Lactuca sativa. Taxonomy (NCBI): domain Eukaryota; kingdom Viridiplantae; phylum Streptophyta; class Magnoliopsida; order Asterales; family Asteraceae; genus Lactuca; species Lactuca sativa. The sequence goes on along the minus strand of NC_056627.2, from coordinate 170,528,543 downwards.
ATACTAGGAAGAGAACATATACAACTATACTATGAGAACATATACAACTATACTATGAGAACATATACAACTATACTATGAGAACACATACAACTATACTAGAACGAGAAACATTTCATTACACTTACATACATTTTTACAAACTTATACATTGAGACAGGTTCAAACATTTTTAATAACAAACACCGACACTAAAATACTTATGAACTCACCAGCTTAATGCTGATAAACTCTTTCAAAATAACTTGTATTCTCAGGTCATCTGTAGACAGGTACCGATGCTAGCTTTTGAGAAGATGGAGCGCATTCAAGACTCTTATTATTTTGATTCACATTATTTTGGTGTCTATAACTGTACAGAACACGCTTGTATTAAAATTATATATTTAATGCAATGGACGATGTTGTTTGCTTATTTACATTTACTGTGTTGTGATATTTTACATGACGTCCTCCGCCCCAGAACGTTTCCGCCGTTCTTGGTTTTGGGGTGTGACAAATGCTAACAGGGTTTGTTGATGTGTTCGTATGTAAGCCCAAGGACATGACCGGGATCCCCATGACTATCATCGAAATCGTTTGAACATCAATTCCAGCTTTCCACCGATCAAACAAAATAAGATGACGATGATAAGAGAGCAGAATGATGTCGTGAACCAAGAGGTTGCAGAACTAGTCCATGTAGGGGTAGTTCAGGCTAACCAATTCCTAGTATGGATTGCAAATCTGGCCCTTGTGACAAAAAGTGACGGTTCGATGTGAAAGTGCGTAGATTTTAACAACCAAAAAAAGCTTGCCCAAAGGATAACTACTCGCTCCTAGAAATAGAACAAAATATAGAATCCTTGGGAGGTCATAAATGGAAGTCCTTCTTGGATTCACACAAAGGATATCACCAGGTGCAGATGACGCAGAAAGATGAAGATAAAACGGCCTTTTACACGGATAAAGGAACATTCTGCTATAAGAAAATGCCTTTTATGTTAAGGAATGCAGGGGCGACTTACCGCATGCTAGTTGATAGGGTGTTCGAGTGGAAGATAGGTCAGAATGGAAAGGTATATGTCAATGACATGGTGATAAAAAGCAAGGAAGACATCGAGTTCCTAAGGGATATTGAGGAAACGATGGTTCGCTTAAGAGATACCAACATGAAACTAAACCTAAAGAATGTGTCTTCAGGGTCCATAATGGAAATTTCTTAGGACACATCATGTCCAATATGGGGATCGAAGCTAAATTGCACAAAGTCAAGGCATGGATAAGCACAACAAGTTCTAGAACTATCAAAGATGTGCAGATTTTAAATGGAAAGATGGCCACCCTAGGGATATTCGTAGGGGAGCCAGCATAACAATCACTTCCTTTCTTCCAATCCCTCAAAACTCACCTAGGGAAGGGAACCATCACTTGGATGGAGGAGGCAGAGAAAGACCTGGTAAAGTTGAAAGAAAACCTGGGAAGGCTTCCTACACTAGCTAGCCCTAAGGTAGGAGAACCTCTGTTCATATACCTATATACCATTAAGGAAGCTATAAGAGTAGTATTTGTGGCCGAGAGAGACTAGAAGCTTACACATGTTTACTTCATAAGCCAGGTTCTACAAGGAGTAGAGCTAAATTATTCTATTATAGAAAGGATCATGTTGACATCACTGTATACAACGAGGAGGCTGAAAAGGTATTTCCAAGCACACCCCATCACTGTCTTAACAAATCAACCCCTCAGACAGATTCTGATGTAGCCTAAACGCTTGGTTTGATTAACAAGGTGGGCCGTTGAGCTAGGGGAATATGATGTCACGTATCGACTAAGGGAAAACATGAAGGATCAAGCCCTAGTAGACCTTCTGACCAAAATACCGGATGAGGAAAAGGCTAACACATGGGTAGTGGCGACATCAAGCACCGACTCAACTTGGCTATGCCTAACTCAGCCGATGAATGCCTTGCAAACCCTCTAGACGATGTATACATGTGGGGCTTTGAGGCATGACAGTTCAGGAGCGAGTATCATTCTCATCAGTCCAAATGAGAGCCAGTTAACCTACGCATTATGTTTCGAATTGAAATTCTCAAAAAATGAATCAGAATATGAGGCATTGCTTGCTGGGTTACAAATTGCCCTAGAAGTTGGAGTATAGAAGGTTCATGCGTTTTTTAGACTCTCGCCTGGTGGCAAATCAAATAAATGGTTTTTTTCAGGATAATGAGGCCCATAGTGTGAAGTACTTGGAGAAAGTAAGAAAGTTGATAAACATTTTCAAATTTTTTACATACCCTAGATTCCTCGATCAAGGAACAAAGAAGCAAATGCCTTTAGTAAGCTGGTTGCGGTAGTGTTCAATCACCTTTTGAAAAAAGGTGTTGGTGGAAGTCCTCTAAAGAAAGAGTATATAAGAAAACTCATAGGAAATAATGGAGTTAAACAAAGAAGTAGATCGATGGATGGAACCAATGACACAGTATCTTTAAACGACATGTTACCCGATGTCGAAAAAGATGGCTGGAAAGTACAAGTTAACACAACCAACTATACCATGTACAAGGCTAGGCTATTCAGAAAATCCTACTTGACCCTATGGTTGAAATGATTGACTATGGGAGTCACATAGGATCTCAAGTAGTGGTGCAGAAGATCTTGCACACAAGGTATTTGTAGCCTACTATGACTATAGACACAAATGAAGTATTTCGGAAATGACATAGTCGCCAAATACATTCCAACATGCCGACCCTACCTTCAGCTCCTATGATGAGTATCTTCAGTCCATGGCCCTTCCTGCAGTGGGGGATTGATATTGTCGGTCTATTCTCTGAAGCCCCAAGAAATGTGATATTCCTGATAGTTTCCATAGACTACTTCATAAAATGTTGGAAGCAGAGTCGGTTGTAACTCCCACGTTTCCGGCTAGGCTCAGTAATCAAACATATAACCTTTATGGTCAAGTCATGTAATCATGTTGTGAATGAATAAGACAAGATTATTCATATATTTTGTGCTTATGTATTTTATATGATATTAAGATATATTATATAATAAAATAAATAATATTTAAAACACACATCAAAAATAAAAGATCACTTAGGGAATAATCTCAACCTAGTTATAGTATTCACAATTAGGATCCTGTACATATCTAGAACGCCTCAATTCGACTTAGAACAAAGAATTTGGGAAGTTCCAAAGTCTCGTGATTAAAACAAGGCTATAAATAGTGTAAAAAGTGAATATGGATTAAATTGCTTTTTAGCTTAGGAAGTCTAAACGGAATTAATAGATGTCGTAAAAGTGAATTCGTGCATATAGGTATCATCTAAATCTGACTTCACTAAGGGAAGTTATGATTTTTCTAAAATTCGGCGCAACAATGTGCATACCAATATCAAATTTTGGATCGATAGATTGTTAGCCAAAACAATCTAAACAAGAGTTGAAGATATCGTTTTTAGGATTCCAACAATATGAAAACCATCAAAAACGGACGCCGGATGTGAGAGTTATGCATTTTATACAAGCTTTAATAGTCTAAGCCCATGTAAATAAAAAAAAGTCAAATTAGCGGAAGAAGTCTAAAGGAAAGTTGTGTATCTTGTTGAGAGATTTCCGTGGATATAAAGAATGTCAAAAATGGAGCTCGTATAAAGAAGTTATAAAATTTTGAAATTCTGGAAAACATCACACGCGCACAGGGCTGGTTCAGACGGTGGGCAACCTGGGCGACCGCCTGGGCCCACGTCTCCAGGGGGCCCAAAATTTCTAGGCTATGTAGTGTGTGTGTGTGTGTATATATATATATATATATATATATATATATATATATATATAAACTTATTATCTAAATGATTTTTAGGGCATAAAGTTAGTTCAAAATCAAACTAGCTCAAAAGATAAATAATTTTGCTTGCCTGTTATTGCTAATTGAACATATCTATAGTGAAGAATAAACGATATTTTTTTTTTTGAATATTTATTATATTTGTCTTTGAGGGGTCATTTTTTTTCTTTTCGCCCTGGGCCGCATATATGTTTGGACCGGCCCTGCACGTACACGCATGTAGTTTGCATGGAAAGCCTGCAATGTAGCCCCACCCTGATCGTGCCACGTGTCGGAAGCCCAATGGATCGAAGTCACCCTTATGCGCAACAAGCGTATTGTTGTATGGCGCACAAGACTCCAAACACACCTATAAATACTGGCTCATCCTTTCACTCCACCCCACACCCTCCAGTCGATATCTCTCTGAACATTTTGATAGTTAGCTAAATTTTCTTCATTCTAGCCTACGACAGAGCCTGCGATACCCTCGAGCACTCAGCTTTCCATAATCCTCGTATGGGAAGGACCTAAGTCAGTATTCTGCCCATTTAGATCCCGATTCTCATCTATGGTGTCACACCCCAAAACCGAGAACGGCAGAAACGTTCTGGGGCAGAGGACGTCATGTATGTATCACAACAATGTAAAGTAGTAAACAAGCAACAACATCGTCCATTGCATTAATAGTAATAGTTTAATACATGTGTGTTCTTTCATAGAAATAAGACATTACAACAAGTAATCAAAATAAAAGACGAGTCTTGACTGCTCCGTCTTCGCAAAACCTGGCCATCGTACCTATCTACTGGTGACCTGAGAATACAAGTTATTTTGAAAGCGTAGGTCAGAATTTAAGCTGGTGAGTTCATAAGTATTTAATGTCATTGTTCGTATAAGTTTGATGATAACATTTGAAATCGTTCAATGTAATTGTTTGTATATGTTTTGAAAACTCCTAGAAAATCCCATCATTTTATACTAGTATATAAGTAGTCTTCTACCAAGACCTGAATGTCTTGAAAGTAGTCTTTAACCAAAACCTGACTGTTTTGAAAGTAGTCTTTAACCAAAACCTAACTGTTTTGAAAGTAGTCTTTAACCAAAACCTAAATGTTTTGAAAGTAGTCTTTAACCAAAACTTGACTGTTTTGAAAGTAGTCTTTAACCAAAACCTAACTGTTTTGAAAGTAGTCTTCTACCAAGACTTGTATGTTTTGCTGTAACAAAGATGATTTTCCCCTTTATGACTACTATTAACAATATGTATAGTCTACTTCATCGTTTACGTGAATGTATCACAAAATAAAAGTAATAGGGAAAATATAGCCATATAAGTATTATCCTTTTGTATTAGGATAAACACGACATCGCGACTGCCGAAACGTTCTCACCATGAATATCCGTAGATGTTCATTTTCCTCTGTAGCTACCAGCAGGTGGAAAGAATGGTTAGCTCCTTAAATGTCTTCCTAGTATAAGTATTAACCGTAGACATCCGTAGATGTCCATTTACCTCTGTTGCTAACAGCCGGGTTTAGGAATGCTTAGTCCCTTATTGTTTCTTACCACATAGTGTCCATGTAAAAGTATCCCTATAAGTGTATCCATGTAAGAGGAATCTCTGTAAGAGTATCGATATAAGTATATCCATGTAAGAGGAATCTCTGCAAGAGTATCCCTTCATATAGCATGTAGTTTAGACTCATGAATGAACTGACTTTGGTGTAATTTCTTGTAATAGGGATAATTTCTGTATCCCCTAAATTATTCCTATAATAGTTTACTAGAATGTAATTAATGAGTGTCCAAGTAGGTTTGTACACCCTTGCTACCCAAGAGTGTCGTAACTGAATTAACTGATGGATCATTTATGACTATATATGTACACATGATATATAACTAATATTTAAACGACCTTCGGAAGAGTACCCGGTATCCCACCAGACCACATCCAAATCGAGGAAAAGGAAACAGGGTGGATAGCCTTCCTAAGTATTTTAAACATTTCTTATATAACTATACATATAGAGGCATGCAATTTATAATATAAAAGCATAAAAGAAGTTTTGTAAAACCTTTGAAAAATTTAGTAAATAATAATTTATGACTTGATGTTAGTTTATAAATCGGTCCAAAAGACCATTTGACAAGATATTTTAAGTGTGAGAAAACCTTTGTTCGAAGCACAACTATAATAGATTCAAAAGGAAACCTACAGTTTGTAAGACAGTTTCTAGAAGTGTTTCAACATGTAAAAAACGTTTGTGAAAACTATTTGAAGTACCTATGAAAATGTTCGTTTGTTCTTGTATATGAATGTATCTCCTTGCAATAGTATTTCTAGTATGTAAAAGTTCATGATGTTCTCGTAAAACTATACCTATTATAGTTTTCTAAAAGTGTGTCTCGTTTGTATAGTAATCCCTAGTGAAATGCTCACTTGTTGTGAAAAGTATAATTTTTGTAGTGCCTAAGATGGACACATATACATACAGTATAAGAAATGTGTTTGATTTATACATATATAACAACACTTTTCATTTCAAAAGATATGATGTTATCGTGATACATTTTGCATATGAAAGTTTCCTTATAATAGTTATAAATCACATGTGATTCCGTCGATAAAAAGTGTATAATGAAACTTTATATAACACACGATAATAATCGTGTGTTTTACTTGTATTCCCCCCCTTGAAAGCATATAAAAGCATTTATAGAATATTTAAAATGGTTAATTAAGGGGTATGAACTCACTTGATAGATTGAAGAAAGCGGGACGAAAACCGAGCAGAACTTCTACTCAAGCAAGCGGATTTCTCGGGATTCTCGGGAACCTCGGGAGTCTCGGGAGTGTAAAGCTTCCTCCCCAACTTGGATATGAAAACCGGGCCTTTGGGATGACTCCGAGGGTCGAAACGCAGAGCTTCGGCACGAGAAAGGGAGGAATTGAGCAAAAATGGCCGACATCCTCGCATCCTTTTTATAGGGGCTGAAAGCCTCGCGTACGCGGGGCGTACTAACGAGGGTACGCTGGGCGTACGCAACGTCATGGCTTACCGCATCCTTGGACAAAGCATCGAAGCGACGTGGATGGATAAGGCCGAGCATCCGAGTACGCTGGGCGTAACTTGGATTGGTCTGATGACTCCACCTTCGGATAATACCGGATTTTTAATTTAATTTATATTTTAATTATTTAGTAAAATTCAGAAATTCATATCTTCCTCATACGAACTCCGTTTTTGACGTTCTTTATATCCACGCATAGGTGAGACTACGATCTACAACTTTCATTTAGACTCCGTCAGCAAATCTTGACTTTATTTTTAATATAATATATTAATAGGTCGGGACAGGAAAAATCCGTTAAAATTCCATAACTCCTTCTTCCGTTGTTTGTTTTCGCCAGACTTTTTACCGTTGCAATACCATTGATGAGATCTTCGATTCTCGTTTAGGTTATGTTGGCAAAAAGCCGTTAGATCTTGATTTCGAGTTTTTAGCTGTCTACTGCTATGTCTGAAACTTCGAAAAATCATAACTTCCTCATATGAAGTCAGATTTGGGCATTCTTTTTATGTATGCTTACGGTTTTGGGATATCTAAAACTTTCATTTAGATACCTAAGGCTAAAAATTATTGTATTGAAACTTCGCATTTTACGTCGATCAGTGTTGCCGGTTTTGCCGAGAATCTTCGTTTGGTCATAACTTCTTCGTTACAACTCGGATTTTAGGGTTCTTTATATGTACGAAAACCTTGATACGATTCCTACTACTTTACTTAATCCAAATAAGGTTTTAGGAACGTTAAATTTTGACCTTAATTTGACTTGTGTTCCATCATATTGTCTTGAAATATCGGGTTGTCACATATGGTACTATGTAAGTGAGCTACAATTACTCTACCCCCGTGTAATTTATAATTACAATTGCAAGTCGTTACTAGGATCATATAATTAAGATTTATCAACGATTCCAAGCTGTAATGTTGATTGATCTACTATGGGAGAGGTGTCTAAAATGGTCACGTCGGCTTGGTTGTTGGATTTCATAAATACTATATATCGAAATGATCCTTCCTCCCGACTGTCATGCCTGGCTGATCCGTGCTTCTTTAATCTTGAAGTAGACTTTGGAATTGTTTAGGATTCTAAACTCTCAAGATAATAGTTCCACGTAGTATGAAACTAGACTAAGACGTAGCGATATGTACATCTAGGTCTTTCAAGAAAGGTGTAAGGCGAAGCTCTGCCGACTCATCAATCACCGGACACTTTATCAAGTGATATCAAGAACATAATCTTAACTTAAAAGTATCAGTATAATAAATGTTGCTTGTATTATATGTGTTATGTGCTATTTGTTAAGATGAGGTAGTAATATTTGGATTAGGAATTTTTGTAGAAATCAATTTCCTTTAGATATAGGTCTTGCCTTAGATTAGGAATAAGACTTATAAAGGATTGCTTACTATCGAATAGGCTTGACATCGATTAGGTCTTATAGTTGGGTTAGAATGTGGGACTTAATTGGAGTGTAATCTTCCCCATCTTGGACTGACCAGAAATGGTGGGTCCTGATCAGACAACCAGACGATATGTCTGGGTCGTTAGCCAAAGTAGATGGCCAACACTTGGATGTTCTAGGCAGTCTTGTGAATTACGTTGCTAGCATGGATTTATAACCTATGGACGTAGATGAAATGGAAAGCCACATTCATCAAAATCTTTGAACTTTGGTTACTTTATATGACTTACACTAGCCAAGGACTCCCCTAGCAGGTGTAGTCAAACAGTTGCTTTAGACAGTTCATCCGGTAAGGTGATTCTTCTAGATAATTGTCAAATTAGAATCTGTGAGGATCAACTGGGATTGGGTAGATGGTCATAGGATAGGTTATATATTTACACATGATATATGGAATATATTTTATCATTAATATGTTATGGGCTTGAAAACCCTACTCTCACCAAGTTTCCCAAACTTGACCAACTCATTTTATTGCATAGGTGGTGGAGCCAAAGTTGAAATTGAGAAGTTAGGACGCTGAGCGAAATAAAGGTTAGGATTGCATTAGTTATTTTAGGACCTTTTATTTACGTTGTAACATATGTTCAAATATAAACGAATGACACCTGAAGGTTTTAATAAAATAACTTTTGTTATTTCAACAATGTTTACTTAACTGGGAACATCCGTATTTCAATACTTAAAAGCGCAAAGAAATTTTTTTATTGGGTTTGAAAAATGGGGGATGTGATAGATGGTATTAGAGCATTAGTTTAAGCGAACTATAAATTTAGGAAAATTTTAGACTTAAAAGTAGATACTAAGTATTATCAGTAAGATGTGCGATAGATGCCTTAGTTGCTTTAGACACTTGCCTTAGGACACTATAGGAAAATGCCTTAACTATATGCTAAATATATGTTGTAGGTACTCTATCTTCTTTATCCTAAAATTCTCGCATATACAACTTTAGAACTCAAACTCCATGACCATCATGAAGAGCGGTTGAGTCGTCATGAACGAAGGAGGTCCAACACCTAAAACCATCAGAGCAACTGTTGTGCAAATCCTGATGAATGAAGATCGGGTGATGATGTAATAAATGTTCAATCAACAACAATGTGAGTTTAGGGAGTTATTAGCTCAGGAGCTAGCTAATATTAGAGGAAGGGGGCCAGTAGTAATTGAGCCAATAGTTGTTGAACAAGTAAACAACAGACCAATTCCTTCACATGCTATGATGGTCCAAGAAGGAAATAATGATGACTTAGAGAGTTATTAGGGACCGGAGCAGCCTGCAGTTCAGAGAAATGATGAACCCAGAGGCTACTTCAAGTATAAGGATTTTATGACTTTAAATCAATCATCATTTAACAGGAAGGAAGATCCTTTAGGAGTCATGGATTGGATATCAGAGATGGAGTCGGGTTTCCTGACATGTGAATGCACAGGGAAGCTACAAACCACCTATGATGTGAGGCAGTTCAAGGGTACAACGATGAGTTGGTGGAACACGATGGAGAAGATTTTGAGCCCCAATAAGTGAGAGAACAAGATAGATCTAATGTGCAGGGAAAAGGTTTGAAAACTCAAACCTTGAGTGAATGCTTAAGATCAATGTCTGCTTGCTAATAAATGTTCAAGTCAAGCATGGAAAGACCAGTCAAGTCTTAGATAATAGATTCAACAAAAATGATCAAGTCATTTAATGAAGAATGAGAATAAATGATCAAGGTAAAGTCAATAAATGAAGAATAGGAAGAATGTTTGAAAGCAGTTTGAAATAATTTAGTAATGTGCCAAAAGTTGAATGAAAGATCCGTAGTTGACTTGTATTGAATGCTCCTAGAAATAGGAGTGAAGGTTACAGTGAATTAACTAGAGTGCTTACATAGGACTAGAAAATAGAAATGTTTCTGACAATCTGATTGTGCAAATAAAACAAAAGACTAAGTCCTATGAAACGTTACATCAATACAAAGACAAATATAATAAATGTACAAAGACAAAATAGAGTTGCTCCGGATCAGCATCCACTCCGGACATGAGAGTCATTCCGGAATGCCTTCAGCTTCACAACGTCTTCTTTCCTAGTCCAGACAAATTCCAGACCACTTCTCCTCTTCTTAACATACACACTTTGGCATGAGTACTTAGGATTGCTTGAGGTTCACTTTCAGGTTCCAACAATCTCCTCCTAAGTGAACTTAGCAATATAGTAAACTTAGTTCATTTCTTCTTTGATGAAGGTGTAGGATTTGAACAACCACTCTCGGACTTCAATGTACCACGCCAATTGACTTACAAACTTTGCCTTGACCTGTTCCGGAGCATCAGACTTGGACGCCCGAGATATGAACTTTTTCAGAGCTTTGGTCGGAACTAGATGTTTGTCAAGGACTTAGAAACAGTCCTTCTTGTTTGTCTTTCTAGTTGTGTAGACAAACCCTAGAACTGGTTCTTCAATAGGACAATCTGCAAGAACTTCAGCTTTCAGAAGAACAAAGTCGATTTTGGCAACAAATTGTTCAGTTCCATAAAGGTGTGCAAGCTTATAATCACGTCGACACAACATAGTCTTTCAAGAAGCTCAGAGTAGCATGGTAAGCTCCCATACCGATGTCATCGTTTTGATTTTATCTGAAGTAGGAAACTAAGGTAAGGATGTCATTCGGATTCATGGAGGGAAAGTTAGCATCAGTAACAGTCCGGGGTGTTGGCTTGTTCTGGAGGATGTGAAAACGGAATAGAGGACAGTTGAGATCAAATTTACCCAAATTTTTTCTTCCGAAACCCTCAACTTAGGTAATTCTCTTCCTCGAGCACACTTCCTTGAGAGGTTTTGCATGCTTAGAGTAGAAGGTTTTAAGTCTCTCTCGCTCAGTCCGAATAATCAGCTCCGGATCATCAGATGGGTGAAGAGGAGCAAATTTGGTGTAGAATTTGCTGTAGGGAGAGAGAGGAAGATCCAGCTGTTCGGAGTCGTTGGTAGGAACGTCGTAGTATATGCACAAAATAATTTCTTGAGCCTGAAGAATGCCTTCACGGAAAAGAGGAGAGATGCCACGCATTGGATCATGATTATCCTTTATAGCTTTGATCCGAATGCTATCCTCTAATGCCTTGTTGATTTGTTCCTGAGACCATCCATGAATTTTCTTTGGAGGAGGTCCAGAATGAAGGGTTTGTTGCTCGGAAGTTATAGGTTTCTTCCCTTTGTCTCTCTGTATAGCAGATATGACAAGCTTCATGTTTTCATCGATCCTGAATTCCGGAGTGGGATTTGGAAGAGGTTCTTTCGGAATTTCATCAGGGATCTGGAGAGGAGAGCCCTGGTCGATTGGAGCAATCTTTGGGTCCGGAATGGGGGGATGCATGGAAGGAGTGGCTCGAAAGGCTTGAGCGATTAAGAAGGATTTTGCTTTAGCCATTTAAATTCCCATCCGGAGAGCATCAAGGAGAGAGGAATGCCAGGAAGTAGCGGACCAGATTCTCTTTTGCTCTTCTGTCATTTCCTTCGGAAGGGTCAACTTAGGAGCTTGAAGACCAAGAACTCCCTTAGGAGCTTTATCCGGAACGTATTTGTCTTATTCTTCTTCAAAGGAGTTTCCTAGCATTCCGGAGACGACTTGAACTTCATCTTCAGAATCTAGGTCTTCATCTCATAGTGTAAATTCCAAGGCGGGCTTCCAAGGTCTCCAAGGTTGGCTTGGGCCTTCTCCCCTTCTTGCATCGGGAAACCTATGGACCGGTGCAAGCTTTAAAGACTCATGTACATCATCAAACTTCTCAAACACTTTTTGGAGACTAGTGTTGAGTTGTTTGGTGAGATTATCATATGCGGCAGATGTTGGGGCTTGAGCAGCTAGGAGATCGAATAGATGCCCCAGGATGGCTAAGATCTCATCAAACGTCCGATTTGGAACATCGACAAGGTTCCAAGTAGGTCAAAGAAGTTTGATGAGGACTTGTTGGATGATGAGATTCATCTCGTCCTTCTTCTTTATCTCCTTCTCTAGTCTCTAGATCTAGTTGGGCTTCTCTTTCAGCAACAGATGGTTCAGACTGCTGGGATAGAGACTGAAGAATGGCATGAAGCTTGGAATCAAGTCCGGAGACTTTTTGATCCATTTTCGTGTGGAGCTCTGTTACGGATATTTCGATGGATGGTACTTTCTTCATAGTGTCAGAGATGTTGGTCTGAATCTCGAGAAGAGCGAATGGGTCAATATAGTCACCAGCTAATGATTCTGAATCAGAATCTGAGTGTTGCGGAGGAGCTTGGTGTGAAGAAATATTTGTAGATGGACCCAACTTGGTTGTAGCATCGTCTTCATGCATTTTTGAGTTGAGTTCATCATCCGGAGTGGTTGATGAGGAGGATACGAAGTCATAGGCAGACTTGGATACCGATGCCTTTGAATGAAAATGGGTTGAAGTCACGAAATTTGTGTACGGAACAAATTTTGCTTCATCATCCAAAATGACTTCCTCGAAGAGCTCTTCATCTATATTGGTTTGGAAGACGTCTTGGTGAGTGGCAACAGGCGGTTGTTCCGAAGTGAGTTCGTTAGCGGCATCGACGTCAGTAGGAGGAACATAAGGCATATTGCTTTGGATGGCCCTATTCCTCATGTAGATAAGAGTTGACTCCACTTGAGCTTTGGTGAGATCCGGACGTTTTGAAGCGGCCCATTTAACAAATCTTCCTATTGGAGATCATTAGCACCTGGTCGTCCTGTACGCCTTCCGGGTATCAGACCAGTTGAGGCTTCCGGAGTCGGAGAGACTGCTCTATCTCCGGAAAGCTTAGGGTCCAGAACAAGGGTTCCGGAGTGTGTGCTTGTGTGAGAATCGAAAGGGATATCAAATGTGACTCGTGGGTGTGTTCCAAGGGGCTGTAAGGAAATATGGTCAACACCGACATCACCTTTTTGGGAAGTTGAGGGTGGATTATGTGGAGACTCCCTGTGAGTGTGTGTAAGTGATATTGAAACATTGAGGGGTATCTCAGATGAGTGGACACGGGGGGTGTTCGGACAGCCAGAGTCAACTGAAATGTCATGAGCATCTTCCTTTGGAGAGGAAGAGCTAACTTTGGTTCTCTTTTTAGGCTTTGACTTGTAGGGAGAACCCTTTTGTTTGGCAGGTTTCTTAACCTTAGGTCTGGACGTGGAAGGATTGGCCTCTTCCGACATGGGCTCAATCGAGACCGAGGCAGGTTGTGTTGGGTCGAACTATAACATCCTATTCTGAATAGTTTGTGATTTAAGGCATGTGGGTCTTAATCTGAGTATGAGAAACGTTTAGGCCCTTTTGAGATGTGGGTAAGGTAGGTGGTGTGATAAAAGAGTTCAGTTTGTGCTTTAGAGCCTAAATGTATTGCTAAAGGCGTTGGTTCGGTCTTTTCATGAATTTTGGATCTGAGTTCGAGTGGGCTTCAGGAGGAATAAAGTTGATAGAAGTTTAGGAATTCTCGTTACCTTTTCATGGATATAAGGATCGCCGGAAACTGATTTATAATGAAGAAGTTATGGCCATCAGAAGTTTTGTGGTTTCAGGCTTAGCCGAGTACGTTGGGCGTACACAAAGTGTACGCTGTGCCTACTAGTGAAAAAGGAAGTACACTGGGCATACTGACCAGGGATTGTCGCAAATATTCTTCGGAGTACGCTGGGCGTACCATATGTATGCTGGGCATACGCTGATCAGACCTAAACTCTATTTTAGGGCCTTGGACCCTATTTAAGGTTCTTATCTCATCACCTAACCCTAATATTTTCTACCTCCATCCCTCTAAACCCTATAAGTCGACCCTAAGCCTCCATTTGAGTGATTCTTGAGCATTTTGGTGGTTTAGTGGAGTTTTTGGTGCATATTGTGGAAGAAGGAGTTCCTTGAGGAAGCATTGCTTGGCTTGGAGTTTGTGGATCCAAGTCCTAATCATGTTGATCTAGCTCCAGAGAGCATAAAGTTTGAATCTTGGTGGCTTTCTCATGTGGATCTAGTGGGGTGATCACTTGTTATGTTTGGCTTTTGAAGAAGATGGAGCTTTGAAAGAGAATAACTTGAACACCTAGCTTTTGGATCTATGTTCTTCTCTAATTGGTGCATCTTCCAGAGGTATCAAGTTTTGAACTTGCTTATTGTTGTGCTAGTTTTTGTTTTGGGTCCATTTTAGGGTTTTTAGTCCCAAATATTGAGGCTTTATGAGTTGTTGCACTCTAGGGTTTTGGGTCCATTTTAGGGTTTCTAGTGGAGAAATTCCACAAAATATGAGGTCTTGATCGTGAGAATCAGCCTATGCTTGAGATATGAGCATTTTGAGTTAAGAGAGTAATAGTTTTGTGTGTTGTGACCTAATCAACCATGCAAAGGCTTAAAGTCACTGACTTTATGGAGTAAGAGATATAAGGGAGTCCAAATTTAAGACATAGCTAAGGTCTTAATGGGTTAAGACCAGGAGAATGGGCTAGGCAAAGCTGAGCGTACGCCCAACATAAGGTCCAGTATGCCCCGCGTATTGGGTTGGTGTCCTCGATTAGTTTCATGCATGCATGAGTACGCTGAGCGTACCAAGGGAGGGACGCACTGCGTAACCTCACTGTGGACTTTTGGGCTAAGTCTCATATTTGGGCCTTGAGGGTTGGGCCTGGATCTTTGGACTTGATTATTAGTGACTTTGATTAGAGAAATATTATATTGTGCTTTGGGCCCTTGGGTTGGGCCTGTCGTTTAGATTGAGAATTGGGCCTTGGGAGAGCCCATCTATTATTGGGCCTTGGTAGGCCCAATGGGTTTTAGGTCATTGATGGGCTGGTTAGTGGGCTACCTTTAGACCTAATGAGTGAGAGTATGGGCTTAGTTTCTAATTAGGATATTTGTGGGTTTGGCACAGAGTTAGTGGCCGGTGCGTAGCAACAACGTTTATAGAGGTTGTTCATCATCCGAGGTGAGTCTTCTCACTATACCTTACCATGAGTGGTATTTTGTGTGACAGAGATGTCTTATGTGCTTATCTGTGTATTGTGATAGCTTGCAGTATTTATTTGTGATTTATGTTGTGTATTATTTAGAGTTTACAGAGTTAGGACCGGAGGGTCAACAGAGTTAGGACCAGAGGGTCCATCAGAGTTGTGGGATTGGAGGGTCCCACTGAGACTCATTGACCGGAGGGTCTTATTGAGTTATAGCCTTGAGTGGATAATGTGCCGTGTCTGGTATTTTTGGGAACTCACTAGGCTTCGTGCTTACTGTGTTATGTGTTTCAGGTTCTTATCAGGATCGCTGGTAGGCACCGGCTTGATTGTATACACCACAGAAGGAGTTATATTCGAGGATCCTGGATTATTAATTAAATAATTTCGGAGATGTGTTTTGTAAATTAAATAAATGGGGATTTAGAGAATTATGTTATGAGAATTATGCGATTTATAACGAAAAATTTGTTTGGAAATTTATGGTGTTACAAGTTGGTATCAGAGCCTTGGTTTGAGGGATTCGGATGCACCTTCGGGTATATCTGGACTCAAACTGAGGATTTGAGAAAAGTTTTCAAAGAGAATTTTTTTTCAAAAACAAGCAAGAGTTCTAAGAGAAAAACGAGAAGGAGCAGTGTGTACAATAAGCCAGATCCCGAACGGTGATTTCCCAAAATACCCTTTCTTATTTGTGTTATGCATTATTATTGAGATATTAGTGATGCATCCTTGAGGATAGGCTTGGTATTTCATATTATAGGGCTAGAGTTGCCTGATTTGTGATGCCTTAGACTAGGAATTTTGCTATCTGTGATGTGCTTTGTGTATGTGCGGAGTGAGCGTATCCAGCAGAGATCTTTTAGAGAGAACTGGAGTAGAGGAGTAATCTAGGAGAGATACCTAGAAGTGCATCTGAGGAGCGTACTGAGAGAGTAATTAGATACTCACGAGGAGTAGAGTTGCTTGAGCTCGGTGATACCTTTTGATTGTGAGTTGAACAAGTGGAGTGGTAAACTAAAGTGGTTTTACGTGATGGTAAAGATTATTCGATGCCCGAATGCTGCTTGCTTCGTGCTTTGTGGAACTCTTGATGATGGGAGTCAGCTACTAAGCGAATATGACGATATTCAGGAGGTAGATGGTTGGCATCATAAGGAGTTCTTCAGTAGCTGATGGCATAGAAGTGTGAGAACCTAGGAAGAGCCTAGGGAGTGACCTTTGTCAGATGAGTATGCTGGTAGAGGGGAATATTCGTAGAAGAGTGACCAAGTATGACAGGATTGGTGATTAAGGAGGTTGAGCAGCTACTTAGGAAATCTGGAATAATCTGGGTGGAAAGTATGGGTAGATGTGGCAGGTAGTATGGACCCGTACTACTCAAAGCATAGGACCTATACTCGATACAGGGAAAATTCCAGAGGTTCTAGGTAGCAGATTCAGAAGAGATAAATGGTTCGAGTACCATGATTCATAGCAGATTGAGAGGTGGTCACATGGTTCGAGTACCATGATTAGTGGCAGTTAGTGCTTCTGGTTTTACCAGTTTTCCCGTGGTGGTTGACTAGTCTGAGATCAATTGATAGAGTGTGGGGCCAGAGGGCCATACCGAGCAAGTTTTAATGGAGTATACCTTGGAAGGGAAATCGAGTTCGTGAGATGATAATTGGAGTCGCAAGGATCAAGGATGAGTAGAGATGATGGTTATTGGAGAATCGAGGTCTGAGTCGAGCCACCGGCTAATGGATGAGACGTCACCTTTTACGGCAAGAGTTACGTTGTTCCCGTATCTGGGAGGAGCGAAGGAGATATTGAGTTTCCGGTTTCAGAGGTTGGGGGTAAAACCCATGGGGTAACATATGGTGGTGACCTTTTCATCAGAGTATTTGGGTAGTTTGTTTGCTGCAAGGTATTTTTATACCACGAGTGAGTCGTTAGTGGGACTAATATGGAAGAGAACAAGAATGTGCCTTATTGAGGGAAGCATATGTTTAGCAGCAGTTCCAAGTGATCAAGAGGAGCATATCGTGGCGGTGGCCCTTGTTGTTTTCATTGTGTATATTCTATGAGAGTATGGTCCCTTGATTTTATGATGATTCCTGTGGTGGGAGGCTGGTCGAGAAATCAGAGACGAGGTGCGTGATAGTGCATTATTTCCGGACCGACAATCAGGTTTATTTCGGGACAATTGAGGTATCCGATGGTGTGTTAGTCTGAGGTTTCGGGATGACCAAAGGCGGTCAAGTTGACAGGATTCTGAGATTTTTGTTTGAGTTACATGATATTTGGAGTCTTTTGGTTTCCATCGGGAAGATCATTGAGTGTTTGTGTGATACGCTCCAAGAGTCAAGTGTGATGTACCTGGTGAGTCAGTCTATGGAGTAGATTGTTGGTATGCCAATTAGTGATGGTTCGAACCCTGAGTAGGGGAGAACTAGTATTCTATTGAGAAGATCATCAATTTGTTCAAGTGCAACTAGTTATGGAGATCTGTGTTGCTGGCACATGAGACCTTTGTTATTGGTGGTTGATGCAAGACATCGTGAGATGCTGTGATGATATACCGAGGTACCCGAGTGATTTTGTTCTAGTGGGAACCCATCAGTTAATTGTCGCCGGAGTGAGATTGTCTAAGGGTGTATCTATGCTGAGACTAGTGCCTTGCTTGCGAGAACTTACATCAGGAGTGGTGGTGTATAAGTTGGGTGGGTGTAAGCACCTATCTATGTCGAGCTGCAGAGCATGAGTTGGTGAACTCAGTGTGGTGAGGACTTGATGATGAAGTTACAGGGTGATAAGAGAGCAATGGAATCAGCGTAGGAGTAATCATTTGGGATTATCAGGAGAAACCGTGGAGTGAGACCATGGCGAGTCGGTGGAAGAGAGTGTTGTGATACTACGGGGAGCCGTAGTACTCACGGGATAGTGGGAGAGGGTTGTGAAGCTGCGGAGAGCCGTGGTATTCGCTAGTTAGCGAGAGAGTGTCGTGATACTGCGGGGAGCCGTAGTATTCACTGGTTAGAGAGAGTGTGTTGTGATAGTACAGGGAGTCATAGCATTCACAAGACAGTGAGAGAGTATCACAAGACTACGGGGGAGGCCGTAACACTCAGTAGTCGATAAAGGTGAATATTGTTCTACCGGGAGCTATAGTATTCACTAGTCAGAGTATGGAACAGAGGAGTTCTTAGGCTTTTGTAGCCTTACCACTTGAGTCTTCGGGGGTCTGGTTGCCAAACCAGGGGCGAGATGGGGGTCTCCGTGTCAGTCGAGAAATTTTTATATCCCATGTTGAGTAGGGATTATTGTAATCGGACGGAATTGGAGAGATGGTGTGTGCTTAAATCCGTGAATTTTGGGTCATGAGTTAAGTACTAGATTGTAAATGAGTGGTTCCAATTCTGCTGTTGAATCAGACCCTCGAGCTCGAGTCTGGATTCATTCGTGTATTAAACAGGCAACATGAGGTTCCAAATTAATGGATGGGTTGAAGGGGGTATTGACCTTCATCTGATATCTTAGGCCGGAGTGGATCAATTTCATTGGTATGGGGAGAACCGCGAGACGCATGGAACCAGTGGGTGGTAGAAGACAGAGGTCGGAAGTGAGACGATTTCGGATGAGTTGTAACATTCTATTGGAGTAAAGAGAACTTCGTGACTTGTGTGTCACGATGAGACGAGATAGTTATCGTGAGAAGGAAGTCGGTGAGACGTTCTTGGTTTGCAATGAGTAACCTTGGGAGGTTCATCTTTTGGGTCGGGAGCTGACCTGATGCTCAGTGTTGAGGGGGATAATTGAGAGGAAGCTGGGGCTTATGTCTATAGATATTAGAGGATGCTTCCAAGCGAGCATGATCATTTCTTGTGTTTGAGTTTTGGGGTTCTTTCCTTCCAATGAATGCTGATAGCTGTTCAGGCGGTGGGTCCTTAGGGGATTATGACCTTTCCGTTCCTTTTGAGTTGCGATTGGGATCGATTAGAGAATTAGAGTTGGAAGAGTGTTCTTAGGATCTATTAGCCGATAGGCGATTAGCAGGATGATGTTTGCGAGGGTGGTCTGGCAGG
Source organism: Lactuca sativa (assembly GCF_002870075.4). Classification (NCBI taxonomy): domain Eukaryota; kingdom Viridiplantae; phylum Streptophyta; class Magnoliopsida; order Asterales; family Asteraceae; genus Lactuca; species Lactuca sativa. The sequence continues at coordinate 170,509,165 of NC_056627.2, read as the reverse complement.
GAGGTAGACCACTAGAGTTTGGAGAGTCAAATCGAGTATCGTAGCAGCAGTTGGGTCAGTCCTTCTTTGGGGTTGGGAGTTCCTGTTGGATTTAAGTGTTTTTGAAAGAGATTGTTGTATGATATGAGGTCCTTTCGATGGTGCTTCTCGGATTATTGGTCTTGACCTTTGTGTTCATAAGGAGCGATTTCAAGGGAGAAATCTAATTCAAGTGGGGGAGAATTGTAACATCCTGTTCTGGATAGTTTGTGATTTAAGGCCTGTGGGCCTTAATCCGAGTATGAGAAAGGTTTAGGCCCTTTTAGGATTTGGGTAAGGTAGGTGGTGTGATAAAAGAGTTCGGTTTGTGCTTTAGAGCCCAAATGTATTGCTAAAGGCGTTGGTTCGGGCTTTTCATGAATTTTGGATCTAAGTTCGAGTGGGCTTAAGGAGGAATAAAGTTGATATAAGTGTAGGGATTCTCGTTACCTTTTCGTGGATATAAGGATCTTCGGAAACGGATTTATAACAAAGAAGTTATGACCTTCAGAAGTTTTGTGGTATCATGTAACGCCGTGAATTTTCAAAATAATTTTTCACAAATATAAAAACATTTCTCATTTAATTTTTATAAAACATTAAGTTGAAAATCTCAATTCACACAATACAAAATCCCAAGATCATATATATATATCAAAAGCCCATGCGTGTGTACAGATCAAGCCGGCGCCTACCCACGGTCATCGCTAGTACCTGAAACAACAAAACTAACACTGTAAGCACAAAGCTTAGTGAGTTCCCCAAAATACCACACACATAACACATATTAGCCACTCGAGGCTATAACTCTATGGGTCTGTGCACCCACACTCTGTGAACCCTCAGGTTCTAACTCTGTGAACCTTCCGGTTCCAACTCTAAAACATGCACAACATAAATCACATAGAAATAATGCAGTACAACACATCACATACATATAGCATACAAATACTCTGATCACATAACTCTGGTTACCTACTCAAGGTAAACTATAGTGAGAAGACTCACCTCGCGTATCTCGATAAATCGCGAATCCTGGAAATCACTCGTGCTTGATCCTCCGAGCTATAATCCTCCTATAACATCATATGTCTCTTAATTAACACTTTTACCACTAAGGTTGACTACCCCTATCAAGTCAACACTGGTCAACTCTGGTGTTTTGACCATATCTTGGTGCTCATAACACACCCCATGACTCATAAATGGTGTTTTAACCTCAAGCACAAAGACCCCAATCCAAAACCCCCATGGATTCATAAAAAGCTTGGGCAAAGGGATACTCTGGACCTCCAAGGGTCCAGATCTAGAACCTAACTCGCTTAAGGGACCAAGGAAGCACTAGATCTAGCCACAAAAAAGCTCAATAAGCCCTAAATCAATATAAACATCAACATAACAGAGAATAGCTCGAAGGTAGTACCTTAAATGTGATGTTCTGGACCTCAAATCTTCAGGAAGTGGCTCCTCTTGATTCCCCTTAGCTATTGCTTCCTTTCCCTTGCAATATAACACCTCCAAGGTCAATAATGGCTCCTTGATTTGCTCCAAACGCTCAAACTCGCTAGGGTTTCACTCAGGAGACTGGTGAGCACAAATGACGGCCTTAAGGCCCTTTAAATAGGTCCCAAACCCGAGAAATTAGGGTTTCATTAAACAGCACGGACTCACCGAGTCCATACCTTGGACTCGCCAAGTCCAGGCGCGAACCCACATCCAGAACCGCAATCCTACTCGGCGAGTTTGAGCTCCAACTCGCCGAGTCCCCTCACAAAACACCAAAAACATAAGCATAAAAGATACCTGGGAATCCAGGCTGTTACAACTCTCCCCCACTAGAACTAGACTTCGCCCTCGAAGTCTCGCTCTGAAAATAGCTCCGGATGCTCCTCACGCATCTCACGCTCCGGCTCCCAGGTCATCTCTGATCCCTTCCGATGTTGCCACTGAACCAACACCAGGGGTACTTCCTTGTTCCTCAGAACCTTGATTTTCCGATCTCTGATGGTCACTGGTCTCTCGGCATAATTCAGGCTCGCATCCACCTGAATATCCTCTAATGGAACCACTGCCGACTCATCGGCTATACACTTCCTCAGCTGCGACACATGAAAAGTGTCGTGAATTTGCCCCAACTCTGCTGGCAAATCCAAACGATAAGCTACCCGGCCTACCCTCGCGATCACACGGAATGGACCAATATACCGGGGCCCCAACTTTCCCCTCTTCCTGAATCGAATCACTCCTTTCCAAGGAGAGACCTTCAGGAGAACAAAGTCGCCGACCTGAAACTCATGCTCGGACCGGCGTCTGTCTGCATAACTCTTCTGTCGGCTCTGAGCGGTCAACAACCTCTGTCTGACCTGTTGAATTTGCTCTGTCATCTGAAGCACGATCTCTGTACTGCCCATCACTCTCTGCCCAACCTCTCCCCAACAAATGGGGGTCCGACACCTCCTCCCATACAACAGCTCAAAGGGCGGCATACTAATGCTCGAATGATGGCTGTTGTTGTAGGAAAACTCTTCCAAGGGTAAATACGCATCCCAGCTACCCCCGAAATCCAACACACATGCTCGGAGCATGTCCTCAAGCGTCTGAATCGTCCGCTCACTCTGACCGTCTGTCTGGGGATGATATGCGGTACTAAAATGCAGTCTAGTACCCAACTCCTCATGAAATTTCTTCCAGAATCTGGAAGTGAAACGCACATCACGGTCTGAAACAATCGAGATCGGCACCCCATGCCGAGATACCACTTCCCTCACATACACCTCCGCCAATTTCTCTGCTGAAGAACTCTCATTGATGGAAAGGAAGTGAGCGCTCTTCGTCAACCTGTCCACAATCACCCAAATTGCATCAACTCCTCTGGCAGTCCTCGGCAATTTGGTGATGAAATCCATAGTGACTTGTTCCCACTTCCACTCGGGAACCTCCAATGGCTGCAACTTGCCATGCGGCCTCTGGTGCTCGGCCTTAACCCTACAGCAGGTCAAGCAACTCTCAACAAACCACGCGACGTCCCTCTTCATACAGGGCCACCAATACTCCTTTCTCAAATCCAAATACGTCTTAGTGGCCCCTGGATGGATCGAAAATTTCGACCGATGAGCCTCCTCCATCAAAGTGGTACGCGTTCCTCCCACAAACGGCACCCAGATACGCCCCTGAAATGTCATAAGCCCCCGACCATCGGTAACGAACTCTGAAACCAAACCAACAACCTGTTCCCTCTTCTGCATCTCAGGTTGCACAGCCTCGGCCTGTGCCCCGCGAATGGCGTCCAATACCGGAGCTATCACGGTCAATCTCAAACATACATTCCGCAGTGGAGTGCTCTCCGCCCTGGGGATCAACGCATCGGCTACCACATTAGCCTTGCCTGGGTGGTACAGGATCTCACAATCATAATCCTTGACCACATCTAACCACCTTCTCTGTCGCATATTTAGGTTGGCCTGATCCATCAAGTACCTCAAACTCTTATGGTCCGTGTATAACGTACACCGAACCCCATACAAGTAGTGACGCCAAATCTTGAGGGCGAACACTACTTCCCCTAACTCTAGATCATGGGTGGGATATCTCGTCTCATGAGGCTTCAACTGCCTCGATGCATATGCTATCACATGCCCTCTCTGCATCAGCACCGCTCCCAGCCCCAAAATCGATGCATCACAATATACCACAAAGTCCTCCATCCCTTCCGGGAGAGCTAATACCGGGGCTTCGCACAACCTTTGGCGAAGTGTCTCAAAGGAGGCCTACTGCTCGGGACCCCATGAAAAAGCAACACCCTTCCGGGTCAATCTGGTGAATGGCACTGCGATCTTGGAGGAATCCTTGATAAATCTCCGATAATACCCTGCCCTCCCTAGGAAACTCCTGATCTCGGAGGGTGACTTCGGCACCTCCCAACTCATTACCGCCTCAACCTTGGCCGGATCGACCAATATCCCCTCCTGGTTAACGAGATGTCCTAAGAACTGGACCTCCCGCAACCAGAAACCACACTTGGAGAATTTGGCATAAAGCCTCTCCGATCTCAGAACTCCGAGAACCTCTCTCAAATGCTCCTCATGCTGGTCTCTAGATCTTGAATACACCAGAATGTCATCGATAAATACAATCACCGACCGATCCAGCATCGGCCTACACACTCGGTTCATGAGATCCATGAACACTGCCGGGGCATTGGTGAGCCCGAAAGGCATCACCACAAACTCGTAATGCCCATAACGCGTCCTAAACGCTGTCTTCTGGACGTCCTCATCCCACACCCTCACCTGATGATATCCAGACCTCAAATCGATCTTGGAGAACCAAGATGCTCCCTGCAACTGATCGAACAAATCGTTGATCCTCGGCAACGGGTAACGGTTCTTGACCATCAGCTTGTTCAACTCCCGGTAATCAATACACATCCGGTGTGAACCATCCTTCTTTTTGACGAACAGGATAGGCGCTCCCCACGGCGAGCTACTCGGCCGAATAAACCCCTTCCCCAGCAGCTCCTGAAGCTGTGAGGATAACTCTTGCATCTCTGGAGGTGCAAGGCGATAAGGCACCTTAGCGATAGGTGCGGCCCCCGGAACGAAATCGATACTGAACTCCACTTGCCTCACAGGAGGCACACCCGACAACTCCTCGGGAAATACATCCGGGAACTCACGCACCACCGGAACCTCCTCAACTGAACTCGGCCTCTCGGAAACCACCCGCGTATCCATCACATACGCCACATAACCCTTACAGCCCTGCTGTAGACACTGCCTCGCCCTAGCAGCCGAACAAAACACTGATCCTGAATGTGTACCCTCGCCGTACACCGAAAGAACTCCCCCACTAGGGTCTCGTATGGTCACCAGCTAACGCTCAGAGTCGATAACCGCACTGAATCTGCTCAACCAGTCCATGCCCACAATGACATAGACATCACCCATCGAAATAGGAACCAGATCAATCAGGAACTCAACACCGAAAATCTCGACTACGCAACCTCAGAGAACCTCCGTGGCATATATCACCCTCTCATCAGCTATGGAAACTCTCAGAGGCCGACTCAACGCCTCACGACTAACACTGATATGCTGACTAAAAGCCAAAGATACAAAAGACCGACTCGCACCCGAGTCAAATAACACCAAGGCAGGTACAGAATTCACAAGAAAAGTACCTACGCATAAAATAACATAAGCATAATATCTCAACATCAAAATAAATACATGAAAGAATACATACCAGCCACGACATCGGGCGCTACGCGGACCTCCTCCACGGTCAGCTGAAAGGCTCTCCCTCGTGCCCTCGGTGCTTCGGCCTTCACTGGCCGACTCTCTACAACTATGATGGCGGCAGGGGCGGATCCCTGAGGTGCTCCCTGAGCTGATCCCCGCAACTGCGGACACTCCGCCTTCCGGTGTCCGGTCTGGTTGCAGTGAAAACACACCGCAAATCCCTTGGGGCAGTCCTTGGCCATATGCCCCTCCTTGCCACACTTGTAGCAAGATCCCGCTCTACAGACTCCATCATGACCCTTGCCACACTTCCCACAAGTGCGGCCCTTCTGGCTCCCTGGTTTGGGATCAGCGGGCTCGGCCCGCTTGGCTGCCGGCTGAGATTGTGCCGGTCGCCGATCCCTCCCCTGAGACTCCGCCTCCTCCCTGGCCTGAGTCTCTAGCTCAATCTCCCTCTTCCGGGCATTTGCCTGAAGCTCAACAAATGTCCGGTACGAGGAGTTTGCCGCGAACTCCCGAATATCTCGCCTCAAAATGCTCAAATATCGGCTCATACGTGCCTGCTCAGTGGACACGTGCTCAGGGCAGAACATCGCCCTCTCATGGAATATCCTGGTAATCGCTGTAACTGACTCAGTACCCTACTTGAGGGTCAGAAACTCCTGGGCCAAACGCTCCCTCTCCACCTGGGGAATGTACTCATCTCGAAACATGGCAGTGAACCTCTCCCAGGTCACTGCCGCAAGCTTAGCAGGCGTAAAATGCGACGTCATAAACTTCCACCAGTCCTTCGCTCCCAAGCGAAGCTGGTTCAGTGCGAACCGAACCTTCAAATGCTCAGGAGATGAGCAAGTGAAGAAACACCCCTCTATATCAGATATCCACCTCATAGCTGCCACCGGATCCTGGGTCCCATCAAAATCTGGTGGTTTTGTGTTGCTGAACTCCCGGAACAGCAACGCATCACCACCTTGCGGCCTCGCGGCAGCAGTCGCTACGGTGGCCGCTGCAACAGCAGCCTCAGAAAGAGCGGCATAATGCTCGTCAAGGGTCTCAATCAGCGTGGTCTTTATAGACCCAAACATCTCCGGTATCTCTGCCCTGATGGCCGCAGCCACCTCCTCATGGATGATCCGGCGGATCTCCTCATCACTGGTACCACTACTCTCAGGCATCAAGCGTGTCCTCACCATGATCTACCTCTGAAATACAACATACGATAAATTAGAACCCATATGAGCATACTCACACTCGTCAACTCTTTCCTCCTTGAACCTTGGTATTCTAAAGATTCTTACTTGGGCTGTACACCGCTCCGGTGCTTTCAGTAGTATGGGCCCAATACTACTGTCCACACCATATCAGAATACACCCCAAGTCCTCCTCTTCGGATCCCAAATTCCAAGTACTCTATCATGCATAGACCTCCCTCTAATAGATCTCTCATAAGCCCCTTGCTGCTACCTACTCACTCTCAAGCATCTGATAGCAGCTCACCTCTTCCTTGGCTAAGGCATCACAAATCAGGCCACTCTAGTCCTAATAGGAATACCTAGCCTACTCTAGCATGCAGATACATCATATCAATATCAATATCACATAACATAAAGGTATTTTGGGAAATCACCGTTCGGGCGCGGACTGATCGTACACACAACTCTGCTCTGCGTTTTTCAAAAATCTTTCTCTTTTTGAAATTAATTCTCAAATCCTCAGTTTGAGTTCAAATACGCCCGAAGGTGTACTCGAATCCCTCAAACCAAGGCTCTGATACCAACTTGTAACGCCGTGAATTTTCAAAATAAATTTTCACAAATATAAAAACATTTCTCATTTAATTTTTATAAAACATTAAGTTTAAAATCTCAATTCACATCATATAAAATCCCAAGATCATATATATATATATATATATATATATATATATATATATATATCAAAATCCCATGCATGTGTACAGATCAAGTCGGCGCCTTCCCACGGTCATCGCTAGTACCTGAAACAACAACACTAACACTGTAAGCACAAAGCTTAGTGAGTTCCCCAAAATAGCACACACATAACACATATTAGCCACTCGAGGCTATAACTCTATGGGTCCGTGCACCCAAACTCTGTGAACCCTCAGGTTCTAACTCTGTAAACCTTCCGGTTCCAACTCTAAAACATGCACAACATAAATCACATAGAAATAATGCAGTACAACACATCACATACATATAGCATACAAATACTCTGATCACATAACTCTGGTTACCTACTCAAGGTAAAGTATAGTGAGAAGACTCACCTCGTGTATCTCGATAACTCGCGAATCCTGGAAATCACTCGTGCTCGATCCTCCGAGCTATAATCCTCCTATAACATCATATGTCTCTTAATTAACACTTTTACCACTAAGGTTGACTACCCCTATCAAGTCAACACTGGTCAACTCTGGTCAACGGTCAACTTTGACCGGACTCGGCGAGTGCACTAGGGCGACTCGGCGAGTCTAAGCGTTTTCAACAACTCTCTAGGATTCCCTTTTTGACACGTTGAGTATTCCCCTGACTCGACGAGTTCCACCTGGTATGAATCGCGGGGCCACCCCAACTCAACTCGCCGATTCTCAAGAACAACTCGGCGAGTTCCAGTTCGACTCAATCCACCTGTCAACCCTCTCTAACTCTCCCTGACTCACTGAGTCAACCCATAACTCGGCTGGACCACTCACTGAGTGGTTAAGGACAATCTTCATGCTACTCGCCGAGTCTGTTCTTCAGACTCGGCGAGTCCATGCCATGCATCAACTCAAACTTGCTTCTGAGGTCAGATCCACTCCAACAACTCATAGATCTGGCCCTCCTAAGCTTATTCATCACGTAAAGTCCATATCTTGGTGCTCATAACACACCCCATGACTCATAAATGGTGTTTTGACCTCAAGCACAAAGACCCCAATCCAAAACCCCCATGGATTCATAAAAAGCTTGGGCAAAGGGACACTCTGGACCTCCAAGGGTCCAAATCTAGAACCTAACTCGCTTAAGGGACCAAGGAAGCACTAGATCTAGCCACAAAACAGCTCAATAAGCCCTAAATCAATATAAACATCAACATAACAGAGAATAGCTCGAAGGTAGTACCTCAAATGTGATGTTCTGGACCTCAAATCTTCAGGAAGTGGCACCTCTTGATTCCCTTTAGCTATTGCTTCCTTTCCCTTGCAATATAACACCTCCAAGGTCAATAATGGCTCCTTGCTTTGCTCCACACGCTCAAACTCGCTAGGGTTTCACTCAGGAGACTGGTGAGCACAAATGACGGCCTTAAGGCCCTTTAAATAGGTCCCAAACCTGAGAAATTAGGGTTTCATTAAACAGCGCGGACTCGCCGAGTCCATACCTTGGACTCGCCGAGTCCAGGCGCGAACCCGCGATCCTACTCGGCGAGTTTGAGCTCCAACTCGCCGAGTCACCTCACAAAACACCAAAAACATAAGCATAAAAGATACCTGGGAATCCGGGCTGTTACATATCAGGCTTAGCCGAGTACGCTGGGTGTACACAAAGTGTACGTTGGGCGTACTAGTGAAAAAGGAAGTTCACTGGGCGTACTGACCATGGATGGTTGCGAATGTTCTTCGGAGTATGCTGGGCGTATGCTGATCAGACCTGAACCATATTTTAGGGTCTTGGACCCTATTTAAGTTTCTTATTTCATCACCTAACCCTAATATCCTCAGCCTCCATCCCTCTAAACCCTATAAATCGACCCTAATCATCCATTTAAGTGATTCTTGAGCATTTTGGTGGATTAATGGAGTTTTTGGTGCATATTGTGGAAGAAGGAGTTCCTTAAGGAAGCATTGCTTGGCTTGGAGCTTGTGGATCCAAGCCCTAATCATGTTGATCTAGCTCCAGAGAGCATAAAGTTTGAATCTTGGTGGCTTTCTCATGTGGATCTAGTGGGGTGATCACTTGTTATGTTTGGCTTTTGAAAAAGAAGGAGCATTGAAAGAGAATAGCTTGAGCACCTATCTTTTGGATCTATGTTCTTCTCTTGTTGTGCATCTTCCAGAAGTATGAAGTTTTGAACTTGCTTATTATTGTTCTAGTTTTTGTTTTGGGTCCATTTTACGGTTTTTGGTCCCAAAGATTGAGGCTTTATGTGTTGTTGCACTCCAGAGCTTAATAACTGTCCTTTTAAGTGTTTCTAGTAGAGAGGATCCACAAAAATGAGGTCTTGATCGTGAGAATCAGCCCATGCTTGAGCTATGAGCATTTTGAGTTAAGAGAGTAATAGTTTTGTGTGTTGTGACCTAATCAGCCATGCAAAGGCTTAAAGTCACTGAATTTATGGAGTAAGAGCTATAAGGGAGTCAAGATCTAAGAAGTTAGATAAGGTGTTAGCGGGTTAAGACCAGGAGAATGGGCTAGGCAAAGCTGATCGTACGGCCAACATAAGGTCCAGTACGCCCCGTGTACTAGGTTGGTGTCCCTGCTTAGTTTAATGCATGCATGAGTACGCTGAGCGTACCAAGGGAGGTACGCCCTGTGTAACCTCACTGTGGACTTTTGTGCTAAGTCTCATATTTGGGCCTTGAGGGTTGGGCCTGGATCTTTGGACTTGATTATTAGTGAATTTGATCAGAGAAATATTATATTGTGCTTTGGGTCCTTGGGCTGGTCCTGTCGTTTAGATTGAGAATTGGGCCTTGGGAGAGCCTATCTATTATTGGGCCTTGGTAGGCCTAATGGGTTTTAGGTCATTGAGGGGCTGGTTAGTGGGCTACCTTTAGACCTAATGAGTGAGAGTATGGGCTTAGTTTCTAATTAGGATATTTGTGGGTTTGGCACTGAGTTAGTGGTCGGTGCATAGCAACAACGTTTATAGAGGTTGTTCATCATCCGAGGTGAGTCTTCTCACTATACCTTACCATGAGTGGTATTTTGTGTGACAGAGATGTCTTATGTGCTTATCTGTGTATTGTGATAGCCTGCAGTATTTCTTTGTGATTTATGCTGTGTATGATTCAAAGTTTACAGAGTTAGGATCGGAGGGTCCACAAAGTTAGGACCAGCGGGTCCATTAGAGTTTTAGGACTGGAGGGTCCCACCGAGACACATTGACCGGAGGGTCTTATCGAGTTATAGCCTTGAGTGGCTAATGTGCTGTGTGTGGTATTTAGGGGATCTCACTAAGCTTCATGCTTACCGTGTTATGTGTTTCAGTATCTTATCGGGATCGCGGGAAGGCACCGACTTGATTGTACACACCAGAGAATGTGTTATGTTCGAGGATCCTGGATTATTAATTAAATAATTACGGAGATGTGTTTTGTAAATTAAATAAATGGGAATTTCGAGAAATGTGTTATGAGAATTATGCGATTTATAAACGAAAAATTTGTTTGAAAATTTACGGTGTTACACGAACAAAACCGAAGTCTCCAAGTGTTTTTTTAGACAAATGGAATCAGAAGGGATTAAGGCCAACATGTGGTCCAGAAGTCGTCGAACCGGACCAAAAGAGGATTGGTCTGGAATGCTATAAGATTTAACAACTTTAAAAGTAACACATACCTCCGGAGGAATGGTTGTAACCGGAAGTGGTTCATGAAGTTCTTGGAAAATTTGTTGGAGCGTCAGTGCCCATAACCTTGGGCTCAAAATTTCGTTTTCCTTTCTTTTGATGGAAAATTTGCAAAAATCTTGCCATAGGACTTCCGGAAGATCCACTGCATTGTACCGTCCAGAGTAGATGCTGTAGACAACGTTGAGCCAGTCCTTGCTTAGCGTATCAGTTCCGCCATGCTTTCCGGACATCCCTCTGATGATGAAGTGCATTAGCACGGTCCAGAGTTCGGAGACGACAAATTTATTGAAATCTTTAGCCCTGTAATCTTGATTATACCCGATGTACAACAAAAAACGTCTGAAACTCTTCCGTCGCTGGTTCTTGGACCTCGAAACCCCTTGGGTTTGCTTTCACACTGATCGCCTTAAGGAAGGTCGATTTATAGATTGGAACGATTCTGTCACCGATAATTGTAGTCTCTAGAGCACCGTCTTTGAGTTTGATACTGGTAAAGGCTCGATGAAGATGATGAAGTGGTAGTGGAGGTTCATGGATTTTAGTGAGGGGAATGGAGATAGGGTGATTTTTGATAAACTCTATCATGAACTTGATGGATTCATCGTAATCCATGGGATTTAGGTAAAAGTGTTGAGTGGTGTCTCTTAAAACGGTTCTGGAGCCGCAGATGATGATGAACCCTTGGAACCTTTGGTAGATTTCTTTCTTGTAATTGATTTCTTTTGGGTTGAGGCAGTTTGAGTACTTGAAGAACACGAAGAACTCAAAGAGAAATCAAGGGTTTTCGAAGTATTGGGCACATAAAGAGGTAAACAAGGGGTTTTGATGTGTATTTATAGGTAAGGGAGGTGGGTCGGGTTTGTAGAGTAGTGATGAGGATCCTAACAAGAAACGGGTCGCATTAAATGATAAAGAGGTTTAGGGGGCTGAGTTGACCTGGGAGGTGAAAGGTGAGGTTTGTTTGTGGCTAAAAATGGAAAACCCAACCGGCGATTAGATGGCTACTTTTATGGGGGCGTGCAGTCGTGTCACGAGAATCGAGGATGATAGGATACAAATCTTCCTAGAAAGTAACCGTTGAGAAAAAATGTTTCACCTTATTATCCTTTGGAATTCCGGATGAGTGATTCCAGACAGTGTATGATCTGGAGGGTAAAGAGTTGTACTCCGGAACATGCATGATTTGAAAAGAGATCCGGAAAGAGAAATAATTCGGAGAGAGTTTCGATTCCGGAGTCAAAAATTTAGTGCGCTTTAGGAAAATGTTTGTGATTACGGAACAAAAATTCAGTTTGATTTGAAAAAGGTTGATGATTTCGGAGCATAGATTCCAGAATAATGATTTTCAAGAGTTTCTGGAGTGAAAATAAAATAGTTTCCGGAACATGGTTTAGAAGACATTCCGGAACGATATTTTAAAAAACTTCTGGAGTGATTTTGAAGTGCCGAAGTGCAGAATGCAATACCTTTCCAGAGTGGAATTCTGAGATGCCATTATGAAGTATATTCCGAGATAAATATCTGAACACAATTACAATGTGGATTTAGAATAACAATCAATCACAATGAACTGTACAAGTTAAAACACAAGTGATGGTTAGAAATAAAGAAAAGTAAAATGATCCTATCTATTATGAGAGAAGGTAGTTCCGAGATGAAAAGATTTTGAGATCGAAACTAGATTTCTTTCAAATACTTCTATCAAAGAGAACAAGTCTCTTGAATTAACTGAGGATCTGCTATCATCATACCCATCTTGTTCAGAAAACCATTGAATTTGGTTTCGTCTAATGCTTTAGTAAAGACATCAGCAATTTCATCGTCAGATGGAACAAAAATGAGTTCAATGTTACCGTTTAGAACATGATCTTTTATGAAATGGTACCTTATATCGATGTGCTTAGTCATTAAGTGCTGAATTGGATTGTGGGAAATTTCAATGGCACTTTAAGAATCACAATGGATATGAATATGATGAAAGTGGTAACTGAAGTCCAAGAGTTGAGATTTCATCCACAAAACCTAAGATGTACAGCTGGCAGCAGCTATGTATTCGACTTTGGCTGTAGAGAGTGCAATGCAACTCTGTTTCTTGGATGACCAACTGACCAAACGACCACCTAAGAATTGACATCCACCTGAAGTGATTTTTCTATCAAGTTGAAGACCACCATAGTTCGAATATGAGTATTCTTGAAGAAGGAAGCTTTCATTTGTTGGGTACCAGGTTCCAAGACTCTTTGTGCCTTTAAGGTATCGGAAGATTTGTTTTACAGCTAAGAGATGAGACATCTTTGGGTTGACTTGAAATCTGGCACATAAACATGTTGAAAACGTGATATCCGTACGATTTGCTGTGAGATAGAGTATGGATCTAATCATTCCGCAATATTTCTTTTCATCAACTGAAACACCTGAAGGGTCGGCAAAGATCTTGTGTCCGAAGCCCATTGGTACCTTGGCTGAGGCACAAGTGTCCATTGAGTATTTCTTGAGGAGTTCCGAAATATACTTCTCTTGGTGAATGAAGATTCCTCTATTAATTTGTTTGACTTGAAGGCCAAAAAAGAAGCTTAACTCCCGATTCATGCTCATTTGGAATCGATTGATCATTAGAATGGCTAAATCAGCAACCATAGATGAATCCATAGATCCAAAAATGATGTCGTCCACATAAATTTGTACCAGCATGAGATGCTTTCCATTTGATCTTCAGAATAGAGTGGGATCTAAAATTCCTCTTTGAAAACCAGAGCGTTTGAGAAAATTAATGAGGGTCTCGTACCATGCCCGAGGAGCCTGCTTGAGTCCGTAGATAGCCTTCCGGAGTTTGTAACAATAGTTCGAAAAAGAGAGATTAACAAAATCGGGGGACTGTTGAAGGTACACTTCAGTGTCAAGTTCACCGGTAAGAAAGGCACTCTTAGCATCCATTTGGTAAACTTTGAAGCCTTTATGAGCAACATAAGCGAGGAAGATTCTGATGGCTTCAAGACGTGCAACATGAGCGAAGGTCTCATCGTAGTCGAGTGCTTCGATCTGTGTAAATCCTTTTGCAACCAATCTCGCTTTATTTCGAATAATAACTCCTGTGTCATCTACCTTGTTGCGAAATACCCATCTCGTACCGACAATGGGATGATTATGAAGAGGAGGCATGAGAGTCCAAACTTCATTTCGGTCAAATTCTGCCAATTATTCTTGCATGACTATAATCCAGTCAGCATGCTCCAATGCATCCTTAATGGATTTAGGTTCAACCATGGGCAAAAATGCTAAAAAAAGGCATTCATTTTGGATACTTGTAGCAGAACGAGACTGTACACCAACATTGGGGTTACCGAGTACTTGGTTCGGAGGATGATCCTTTGTCCAAACATGTAATTGTGGGAGTTCTTGTGCAGCCGTCGATCCGATATCAACAATGGAATTGATTTGCTCCACCTAAATGGTTTGAATGTGAGGATGATGCTCCCCCTGAACTTCTGAACCAGAGAGATTGGCATCATCATCAGAAGGGAACTCAAAGAAGTTTTCATTTTCATGAATGTTGAGAGGATTGGAATCATCAAAATCAACAGTTGTAGCTTGGAAGCCATCCACATTTGATTCAAGAGAGGGATGAGTATTCTCCACCTCAACTTGAGAAAGTTGAAATCGTTCGGAACCAAAATGGATTTTTCGATGATAACAGGATGAACCTTATTCGATTGCTTACCCCACTCACAAGCAGGACACAAATGATCATTTTCGAATTTGAGAAGAGGGAAACCTCTCACCATTTCGCCAGATACGAGATCATTCATGTACCGAAAGTTTAGATGAGCGAGCCTTTGATGCCATAACCAACTAACGTCAGGAACAACTTTGGTGAGAATGCAGACTTGATTAAGCACTCTTTTCGGTCTTCAGTCATTACATAGTTGTACTTTTTGCAAAATATCACACGTCGATTTGAATCAGTGAGCTGAGCAACACTTATCAAATTATGTTTTAGATTAGCTACATAAGCCAAATTTGAGATATAGAAGTTTCCATTGGTGAGAATTCCATAACCACGAATTTGGGAGTTGAAGTTGTTGCCATATGTCACGTAACCAGCATTTGGAGAAAGCTTTAGGTCTCGCTGAAAATCCTTCTGCCTCGTCATGTGCATGGAGCAAGCACTATCAATATACCATATTGTTTCTTGCTCCAAAGCACAAATTGCCTGCAAAATTAGTGAGTAATGGAGTTTTTAGGCTCTGAATTAGATTTTGGGACGTAGGCACGGGCTTTGGACTTTGATTGTGACTTAGGAACAAATTTGTGTTTCTGGGTGGTATTCTTTGAATTCTTTGGAAACAGATAGAAGGCTAATGTCTTTTCATCTATCCAATAGTCATATTCAATGACTTGAAGGTTCCAAACGGTCTTCTTCGGACCTTTGACTTCCGGAGTGTTGGTAACATTTGTAACCTCCGGAATTGGTGTTTCATCAATGGGAGTTCTGACTTTCCACACAAGATTTTTCTTTGAAGATTTTGAAAAGGATGATTTCTCTGCATTTGTGAATTTTCTTGATGACACATTGGTTTTTAAAAGATTTGGGCATTCATATGAGATTTAGGCTGAGTAGAATTGTCTAACTTCTTGGGTTCTACACGATTAGGAGATTCAGAAGGTCTTTTGAGGATCTTAGTGGGAGCAAAGGAGTTTTGACTATGACTTGATGCATGGGAATTCCGAGATACACTTGGTTTGGAGTTTTCAATGAACCTGGACTTTTGTCTAGTCTTACCTTTCTTCTTATGTACATTTCGAGCTTCTACTTTGGGATCAACAATATCCTTCCTATTCAACATTGGTTTTCTCCTAGATGAGGATTTTGAAGTTTGTCCTACAGATGGATTACTAAAATCAGGGGTAATGGGAATCAATTTCGTTTTTGAAACTCCCAAGGGATTAAGATTCATAAGAATCAGTGGAGACACAACTTGATTTTCAACTTTATCATCTAAGGATGCCCATACAAACTCAGAGGTATCAGTTTCAGTTGTCAGGGAAGGAATTTCTTCAACTATGCAGTTGTTTGTATGATTACTCGTAGGAACATAATCTACGAATTTGGAAGACTGTAATGAAATTTCGTGGTCCTATTCAGGTCCAGGTTTATCAGAGGCGGAAGTTGCGTGGAATCAGGAGACTTGACAACAATTGGTTTGAACTCAGGAATTAAGGACTCAAAATGGTCTGTAGTCTCAGGAAGTGGAGACAAGGGAGAAACAGGGGTATCCGAATGTTTTATGTTCGGAACCTCTCCCATGAATGTCAAATTTTGCAATTCCTTCAGGGGACTAGCAATTGGTTTCAAAAACTCGCTTCTGAGACCAGGTGCTTTAGACCATGGATGACGAAAATTATGAGTCATCCGAATGTCCGCTTCAAGCATGTCTACAAAGTTATGAAAAGCATCTATCTTTGCATTCAGACGTTTTTTTTTTTATCAAAAATTAAAATATTTCGTTCAGAATAGGTGATTTCACATTTATCTTTCAAAATGATACATTCATCTTTTGACATTACATGCTAATGCTCTAAAGATTTATTTTCAATTTTTTATCCTCAAAACGTAACCTAAGATGATTTAGTTCCCAATCCTTCTTCTCACTGGCTTCTATGGCAGACTCATAGGCTTTATAGATGGTACTCATATCTATTTGGATTTGGGTCAAATAAGGTTCACAAAGAGATAGATAAAAATTCTTATCAGAGATCATAGATTTTACCTGCTAAACGATGCTTCGACCTGGTGGATCGTTGGTGGCCGTGTAGCAATAGTGAGGTTCAGCAACATCATCTTCATCTTCTGACCCAGGAGACGAATATCCTTCATCACATTCAACCGTTTGTATTGCCATCAGACACATATTCGTTCCAGTTATCATGTATTCATCATCCTTGGATGACCAATATCCTTCAACATCTCTTGACACTGTTGTCACATACGCTTTTTCATTTTCAGCCATCTCTTGTGCTTTTCGGAAGTAGTAGGCAGAATCCTTGGTTTTTGGTTTCTGCGGAGCATCAGCCAGGAAATCTTTAGCAAAATGATTTGCATGTCCACACTTATGACACACAATTATTTTCGGATTTGGAACTCTGAGAAGGTTCCGAAGTAGAGTATGGCTTAGAGAGGTTCAATTTGTACGCAGGAGGATTTTCCAAAGAAGGTTTAGGCTCTGGAGCTGAGTATGGTTGAGGATTGTTCTGGTGAGGAGCATGGAATTAGTTTTGGTAAGGTTTGTAAGAAGGATTGAAAGGACATTTGTACTTCATTGAGAGTAGAGAAAAATCCTGTTGGAAATAGAGTTCAGAGTCCTTGGCTTCAGAATCATCAACAGGATAGATTTGTGTGGGTAAGGTGGGTGCGGATGTTTTAACAGATGGAATAGTAAGCTGGAAGGGATCCGAAGTAGATGAGTTCAGAATGGTTGATTCCAAAAGAACTGACAAGGGCAAGAGGTCCTTAGGAGAGTTCCCTTATGGTTTGAGCAACATTTGACTCATGTCCTTGAAGTTCATCAAAAAGTTGATAGAGCTTCAACTTTTTCAAGGAACCATTGCTTTGAAGACAGGATTTTACATTTCCCCATCCTTTGCCGAGACTGTTTATGAATTTGAGATGGTACTCCAAAGGAGTTCAGACATTCCCATGAGCAGTCATGTTGTGCCCCATGATACGAGAAGGTTGGAGGCAGAGGCCACTGATTCACCACGAGAAAGGTTGGAGGCAGAGGCCACTGATTTGCATAGCTTGATGTGATCAAAGAGTGAAGGAGGAACAACAAACACCATTTCTGGGAAAGCAACTTGATCAACATGTAGCTTCTCGATATCATCTGCAATTAGAGGAGCTGGGCAAGTTTCATCTTCACATATGAGTTGATCAGCTACATCTCTTACAAATGTTATTACAGGAACATGTGGACCTTTTGTGACGGATCTCCAGATTTCTTCACCTTTATCCTTCGCTAGTAAAAATCTTTCCATTCTAACTTTCCAGTGATCATATTCTTCCACAACTAGTAATGGGGCACGTGTAGGGCCACCCACACTTTTTGCAATTTGTATTGAAATCATTTGCTGAGGATTAGAAGCAACCATTGAAGTTAAGATATCTTCAAGTTAAGTGGTATATATAAGAATTTTTATCCTTAACATAGAAATGGTTGAGATACCAAGGTAATCTTCAAACCAATTATAATTTAATCATATGTATTCAATGGACAACCACTCAAGCTCTGATACTAATTGAGAGAACAAGATAGATCTAATGCGTAGGGACTAGGTCTGAAAACTTAAACCTTGAGTGAATGCTTGAGATCAATGTTTTATTGCTAATAATTGTTCAAGTCAAGCCTAGAAAGACTAGTCAAGTCTTAGATAATAGATTCAACAAATGATCAAGTCATTTAATGAACAATGAGAATAAATGATCAAGGTAAAGTCAATAAATGAAGAACAGGAAGAATGTTTGAAAGAAGTTTGAAATAATTTAGTAAAGTGCCAAAATTTGAATGAAAGATCTGTAGTTGACTTGTATTGAATGTTCCTATAAATAGGAGTGAAGGTTACAGTGAATTAACTAGAATGCTTACATAGGACTGGACAATAGAAACATTTCTAACATTCTGATTGTCCAAATACAACAAAAGATTAAGTCCTATGAAACGTTACATCAATAAAAAGACAAATATAATAAATGTGACAACCATCAATTTCCAGTAAAGTCAAAGTCAAATAAAGTCAACAAGTCAAACAGGTCAACTCAATTAACCCTTGTATATTAGGGTTTACATTGTGCTTACTATTGTACAACACACTATCTTTATGCAAAGTATCACTTTGAGTCTTCACATGTTCAGAAAATCTAAACCCTAATCAGGGTAAGTGATGGAACTACTCGATAAAACGTTATTTCATACCCTTCGGGGGTGTATAACACTCATAACAAGAATTATCGGGCCTTGCGAACCTTGCATTTCGAGGCTAAACACTCACACATGTCACAAATAAAGTCTCTCTAAATGTCTCTCACTCTCTCTCTCTCCTAAATCTCTCTCAAAATCTCTTTCAACTTTTTGTAATCATTCGGGGAATCCTGACCCTTTGTCTAGTCGACAACCACTCAAAGCGGGAAGATTATTAGAAAAACAACTTAAAGAAGGCGAAGCCTCTTAGAAATGAAGCCTCCCTATAAGGACCAAAATCAGCTACTTAGGACCGAAGCCGAAGGTCCCTTTCAGACCGAGACCCTGACGAGCCGAAGCAACTTCGAGTGAACCGAACCACCGAGACCAAACCCGGAGCTCGCTCTGCATCAGTCTTCGCCTTCACCTATGGTTCTCGCCTGCCTTCGCGTCCGGTTCTTGTCATCAAGTTCGCCTGCGAGAACCTTCGGATCGAACCCTCCCTCTCGGTTGTTAAGGCCCGAACCTCGCAACTTCGTCCCTATTTCCCGGTTTTCGACCCCGACTTCGTTTTAAACTCGTTTTTCGTGATTTTAACACGGGATTTTCACCCAAACTCGTATTTTGGCATATGAGACCCTATATACACACACACACACACACACACATATATATATATATATATATATATTCGTATTTTAATCACTTTTTGGGGGAAAATCTTAGTCAAAGAATAAAATCTATTGTGTCAGCTTTTGGAGTTAGAGTGTTGACTTTTCTATAAATCTATGACACAAGCTACTCCCATACCCACTCTATGTCTACCCTCAATCACTATTCATCCCTACCTAGTCACTATTTGTCTTCTCACACACTCCCCTACAGCAAGATATAGTGAGCAAGGGCTGCAAAACCCTTACCTCCCCTTCGATATTTCTCACTCTTTCACCAAAAAGCAAACCCATTTCTCTCTCTCTCTCTCTCTCTCTCACACTCTCTCTAAAATCAAAATTCAAGGCTGTTCTTGATCATTCTCATTCACTTTTGGGTAAGTAATTTCATCTTTCACTTGATTATTTGACACCCTTACACTCAAATCATGGATTCCTTACACAAATATCATCATATTTGTTCTTAGAATCTCCGAATCTTCAAGCATCTCCCAAGTGTTCTTGACTTGGAAACTTATTCACTTCATCATCCATCCTAAGAGATCACTCAAGGTGAGTTCATACCCCTACATTTTAATGTTTTCTTCAAGTTTTAGGGGGGAATACAAGTTAAAACACCAAAAACTTAAGTAAACTCAAACATCAGCTTTCAACAGAAAAGTTGAGTCATAATCACAGACTGTTTTGACCATCTTAAACTTAATATATTTCAAAACTGTTTAATATTCAAGTATTTCAGGTTTATACCTTTCTAATGACTACTTTCACATCTCTATACGATTTTTCTACAATTTATGGCGATTTTTACAAAACTGCCTATCATTTCATAAACAAATTCGGACCAGTCTGTGAATATCAACATTTTCACACAATTTAGAGACTTCTAAAAATCATAATAAAAATTATGAATGAACAAGACACATTTTCTAAACTCTCAGAGTTTACGGATTCAGTTTTCGACTTCGTATGAGTTTTCTATGATTTTTCTAATATAGTGCAGAAAAGTTAAAAACTAGTTAACAACTTAGAACTTTCATATCACTTTGTAACATGTTGAGCAAAGTGTTTATCTTTGATGACTTCATATTTTACATATGTTTTCTGTTAAGTTACATTAAATAACAGAAATTACTCACTGAATTGTAAGAGTCCTTTATCATTATAAACATAGAAGATGAAACATAAGAAGTATAGTTATGTTTTGTTAAACATATTACTTACACAGAAAAGATTTTACTCTTAATACAAATGGGTTTTCATTTACCACATGATAAATTATAATAGGTATAGTTTATGGATTTCACATTTCAAACATACTACACAAAAAGGGGATTTCAATTTCCTCCATGGAAAAGGTTTTACACGCATACTACACGTAAACTTGTTATCGTAAATTGTGAGACACGTTTTCATTGTACTCTTAGAGTACTGTTTAAAATTTCTAAAATAGTTATAACCAGAGTCTCTTGTAGGGAGAGCGTGATAATTGTGTATAGATCTATATTGGGGTTGACAACCCACACCCATGCTGCTAAGACAGTCCGATCAGCCGATGGTGACAAATGTCATTTCATTTTTGACGCCTGAAGAACGTCACAGCAGGCTTCTCTGTTATAATATGGTTATAGCGAATCACATAGGGAGATAACGACGCCTGTAGTTTATGAGAATTTTTCTATTTAAAAAAGGGGTTTTATCTATTTAAAATTGCATTCTTCGTTACAAGTACGAACATTCATATACTCGGTCTTGGGATTTAAGACTACATAACATTTTATAAGGAAAATATTGGATTTTTCTTGGGTATACATTATTTTTACAAGCAAGGGTTTTCAAATTCGGGATACAATACTCGGTTTTAGTTACAATAATAAAACTACTATACGTACTGGTGGTAACCATGGTTTTCAAACAGAACATACTATACATACTGGTGGTAACCAGGGTTTTCAAACATAACATACTATATATACTGGTAGTGACCCGGGTTTTCAAACTCTACATTCAAAAGCTTATGAACTCACCAACTTAATTGTTCACACTTTTTCGAAACTACTTGTATTCTTAGGAAATCAGTAAAACAAGTAACCCGCAACTTTTGAGGATGGGATGCTAAGGCATCAAACAATTCATTTTTTCATCATAATGTAATTGAATTTGAAATATGTAAACACATAATATGGTGTAAAATTTTCAATTATATTTATGATGGTTGTATTTACTTTGAGCACTATTATACTCGTTGTTATGATACTACACATGAAGTCCGCCACCCTCGGACGTTTCCGCCATCCTTGGTTGGGGGTGTGACAATAAATGTACAAAGACAAAATAGAGTTGCTCCGGATCAGCATCCATTCCGGACATGAGAGTCATTCTGGAATGCCTTCAGCTTCACAATGTCTTCTTTCCTGGTCCGGAAATATTCCAGACCACTTCTCCTCTTCGAAACATCCACACTTCGGAATGAGTAGTTAGGATTGCTAGAGGTTCACTCTCAGGTTCCAACAATAAGCTGTTACAGCTGACTTGGGATGAATTCTTGACCCATTTCAAGAGGAAGTTCATTTTGGCTAAGAAGATGTTGGAATTGGAGAATCAATTCCTGGATTTGAAAAAAGGAATCATGTCAGTGGATGAGTACAACAACTCATTCACTGAGAAAATTGTGTTTACCCTACGACTCATTCCGAACGAGCTGGCCAAGATTGATCGGTATGCTAAGGGGCTACCGTGGGAGTACACCGTGCCAATAAAGCAAGCACCTACCTTCGAAGGAACCGTCTGTGCTGCAAAATCTGTCGAAGGAATGATGAGGAAGAGAGCTACCGACATAACTGAGGTTGGTGTAAAGAGAAACATTGAGGGAAGTAACAACAACAACAGTAAGAAGAAGAAGAAGTTTACGAAAACAATCAACAAATTTGGAAGCGACTAATAAGGGAAGTGGTGCAACTAGTTCAAAAAGAAGCATATTTCCACAAATTCCCTGTGAAAGGATGATCTTGTTTTAATTGTGGAGAGGAGGGCACATGAATGCGGAGTGCCCGAAAGCAGAGAAGGTGATCTTGAGGATCTTTCCACCAAAGCCCAAGGGTTGGAGCTACCAGATGACCCTCAACAAGGCTAAGGAAGAAAACGATGTTGCTTCAAGTACAATCTTAGTTAATCAAATTCCTGCAAAGATATTATTTGATTCTGGAGCAGATCATTCATTTATATCGCATTAATTTGGTAGGAAACTTAGACTTTCACTGCTTAGACTAAGTACCCCTATTTTAGTAGAAGTAGCTTGTGGTAGGGATATACTTGTTACCAATAGGTTAGAGGCTGTAACTATAGATTTTGATGGGAATGAATCCTGTTGAGAGCTTTTACCTTTTGAGTTAAGTGAGTTCGATGTCATTCTCGGCATGGATTGGTTAGGAGAGAACCTCACAAACATCTTGTATGGATGGAAGATGGTGCGCATCAGTCCACCTGGAAGAAGGCCATTCGTTGTTTACAGAGATAAGATTAGAGTGAAGTTTGGAATCATCATGATAATGAAGGCTTGAAGATTCTTATTGAAGCGATGTTCGACATTTCTAGCTTACGTAATCGACACAAAGAAGGAGAAAAGGGCACTAACTGATATACCTATGGTGCGAGACTTTCCTGAGGTATTTCCTGATGAATTACTAGGATTACCACCAGAGATGCAGGTAAAATTCAGAATCAACTTATTTCCAGGCTCGATGCTGATTGCGAAGGTACCATATTGTTTAGCGCCGATAAAGATGAAAGAGTTAATGACACAACTCTAAGAGTTATTAAACAAAGGTTTTATAAGACCTAGTTCATCACCTTAGGGAGCTCCAATACTATTTGTAAAGAAGAAGTACAATACTATGAGGATGTGTATTGACTATCAGGAGCTAAAAAAAGCTATGATCAAGAATAAGTATCCTTTACATAGGATATATGACTTGTTCGATCAATTGCAGGGAGCAACTGTTTTCTCCAAAATTGAGCTCAAGTCAGTTTCTCAACAGTTAAGGATTGGGGATCAAGATATCGAGAATATGACCTTTAGAACCGTATATGGACATTATGAATTCCTCGTTATGTCGTTAGGACTAACAAATGCTCCAACAACATTCATGGATCTGATGCATTGAGTTTGTAAACCTTTTCTCAATATATCAGTAATAGTGTTCATAGACGACATCTTGATTTACTCCAAGA
Organism: Lactuca sativa; assembly: GCF_002870075.4. Classification (NCBI taxonomy): domain Eukaryota; kingdom Viridiplantae; phylum Streptophyta; class Magnoliopsida; order Asterales; family Asteraceae; genus Lactuca; species Lactuca sativa. Next base: position 170,485,477 of record NC_056627.2, on the reverse strand, counting down.
ACAATTAAGATCACGGAATACATCTTCGAGAAGCAGTGGAAGTCTTTAATAGGGAAACAATTTATGCAAAGTTCTCGAAGTGCGACTTTTGGATATGGGAGATTCAATTCTTGGATTATGTAGTTAATTAGGAAGGCATTATCGTTGACCTAACAAAGATAGAGGCTGTAATGAAGTGGAACACACTAAAGATTCCCACTGAATCAATAGTTTTCTTGGATTGGTAAGCTACTATCGAAGATTCATCCAAAATTTCTCTTCAATTGCGGCTCCATTTACAACCCTAACCAAATAGGGAGTTGTCTATACTTGGAGCGAGAAGAAGAAATAGCTTTTGGTGAATTGAAGAAGAGATTGTGTGAGGCACCAATCCTCATCCTACCAGAAGGAATTAAAGATTTTTTTGCAGTTTTCAATGCTGCTTTTAAGATTGGATTGGGAAGTGTCCTTACCTAAAGGGACAAAGTAGTAGCTTACGCCTTAAGACAACTAAATCCCCACGAGCAGAATTATCCGACTCATGGTCTAGAGCTTGCAACAATGGTTTTTGCCCTAAAGATATGGATGCATTATCTTTATGGAACCAAATGAAAATTGTATACGGATCATAAGAGCCTCTAATTTATCTGTGCTTAGAAGAATTTGAATATGAGATAAAGGCAATTGATGGAGCTACTCAAGGACTACGATTACGAGATGCTTTACCACCCGAGTAAAGAAAATATTATAGCTTATTCCCTGAGTAGAAAGGTGATTCCTAAAGGAAAGAGTGCTAGATAGTTGAAAAGATTGAATTAATCTCAACGATTATAGATAAGATCAAAGAAGACCAGACAAGGGCTTTAGCTGAGATTGGTTTGAAGGAGGAACGTCTAGGCAAGATGTTCATGGTTGAAGAAGACAAACAAGTGTTGAAAACGTTTAAGAATCAGATTTATCTGCTAAAGATGGGTGTGATACATGATCTTCTCATTGAATAATCTCATAAGGCTATGTATTCTATACACCCCGGAAACACCAAAATGTACATAGAATTGAATCCCTATTATTGGTGGCCGACATAGCAACTTACGTAGCAGAATACATAACTTGTGCCAGAGTGAAAGCATAACATCAGAAGCCATATGGGAGTCTATAACCCTTAAGAAACACCCATAGGAAAATGGGTTGATGTTACCATGGACTTCATAACATAGTTGCCAAAGACAAAGAGAGGTCACGACATGATATGGGTTATAGTAGACCTATGTAAGGGAAATCATAAGGATTCATGGAGTGCCCTTATCTATAGTGTCAGATAGGGATAGTAGATTCACCTCCAGATTTTGGAAAAGTCTGTAGGAGCATTTAGGCACGAAGTTGTGTTTGAGTACTGCCTTTCATCCACAATCAGACTGGCAGAGTGAGAGAACTATCCAAACCTTGGAGGATATGTTGCGGGCATGCAGGTTAGAGTTCTCGGGTAGTTGCGATGACCATCTATCATTGGCGAGATTTCCTCACAACAATAGTTATCACTCAAGCATCAAGATGCCTCCCTACGAAGCACTCTATGGAAGGAAGTGCCGAACGACATTGTGTTGGCTTGAAGCGGGAGAGAAACACTTTGCGGGTATGGATATAGTACATAACACCACCGAGAAGCTTAAAGTCATTAAGGAAAGGATGTTAGCTGCCCAAATTCATCAAAAGAGCTATGCATATAAGAAATGACAACCGATAACATTTGATGTTGGTGATCAAGTGTTACTTAAAGTCTCTCCATGGAAGGGACTTATTAGATTTGGAAAGTGTGGGAAGTTGAGTCCTCATTTCATAGGACCATTTAGGGTACTTTAATGGATAGGGAATCCAGCTTACAAGCTTGAATTGCTCACCGAACTGGAAGGTATTCATAATATCTTTCATGTTTGTTATTTGAGGAAGTACTTGGAAGAAGAAGTGGATTTGCTTCCACTTTCAGAGTTAAGGATCGATGAAGATAGGTGATTGGTTGATGAGCCTGTAGAAATTATCAACCATAAGACAAAGAAGTTACATCGTAAGATGATTGACTTAGTGATAGTGCGACGGAAACACCCAACATGTTCAAATCTCATCTGGGAAATAGAAAGTGACATGCAGAGTTGCTATCCACATCTGTTTGCTGACACATGATTCTAGGACGGAATCGTCCTAAGGGGAGATAATTGTAATGCTAGTGTTTTCAGCTTGGCTTAGTAATGAAACATGTAACCTTTCTAGTCAAATTATGTAATCATTTTGTGAATGAATAAGACAAGATTATTCATATGTTTTGTGCTTATGTGTTTTATATGATAAGAGGATATATTATATAATAAAATAAATAAGATTTAAAGTACACGTCAAAAATATAAGATCACTTAGCGAAAATAATCTCAATCTAGTTATAGTATTCATAATTAGGATCCACTACATATCTAGAATGCCTCAATCTGACTTAGAATGAAGAAGTTAGGAAGCGCCAAAGTCTCACGATAAAATCCAACGCTGCTATGTTTAGCGTAAAAAGTGAATCTAGGTTAGATTGCTTTCCAGCTTTGGAAGTCTAAATAGAATTAACAGATGTAGTAAAATAGAATTTGTACATATAGGTATGGTCTAAATCTTACTTCATTAAGGGAAGTTATGATTCTTCTAAAAATTGGCTCAACAGTGTGAGCACCGATATTGAATTTTAGATCGATAGATTGTTAGCTAAAAAACTCTAAACGAGAGTTGAAGATCTCGCTGTTAGGATTCCAACAATATATAAAGCATCGAAAATGAACACCAGATGTGAGAGTTATGCATTTATATGGGTTTAAATAAGCTAAGCTTGTGTAAATAAAATAAAGTCAACATTAGCCGACGAAGTCTAAAGGAAAGTCGTAGATCTCGTCGAGAGCTTTCCGTGAATATAAAGAAAGTAAAAACGGAGATCATATGAAGGAGTTATGAAATATTGAAAATGTAGAAAACATCACATGCGCATGCGCGTCATGCGTAGCATGCACACGAAGTCAACAACTTAGCCCCACCCAGATTGTGCCATGTGTCGGTAGCCTAGTCGATCGAAATGACCTCTATGTGCGACGCGCCTCATATTGCAAAATGCTCAAGACTCCAAACTCACCTATAAATACCATATCATTCTTTCACTCGTCGCCACACCCTCCAGTCGATATCTCTCTAAAATTTTTGATAGTCAGCCCATTTTTCTTCATTCTAGCCTACAGCAGAGCCCTGAGACACCCTTGAGTGCTCAACTTTAATCCTTTTGTAGGAAGGACCTAAGTCAGTATTCTACTCCTTTAGATCTCGATTCTCGTCTATTGTACTTTGTAAGTGAGCTACACTTACTCTGCCCCATTGTAATTTATAATTATAGTTGTAATTCGTTACTAGGATCTTATAATTAAGATTTATCAACGATTCCAAGTTGTCATATTGATTGATCTACTATGGTAGAGGTGTCAATAATGGTTACGTCGGCTTAGTTGTTGGATTTCAAAAAGACCATATATGGAAATGATTCTGCCTCCCGACTGTCCTGTGGTTGATCCTTACTTGTTTGATATTGAAGTAGACTTTGGAATTGTTGAGGAATCTAAACTCATAATATAATAGTTCCACGTAGTTTGAAGCTAGACTAAGACGTAGCGTTATGTAGATCTAGGTCTTTCGAGAAAGGTGTAAAGCCCAGATCTGCTCGATTCATCAATCACTAGACACTTTGTCAAGTGAGTGTGTAGTTATTATCAAGAACATAATCTTAACTTTAAAACATCCATATAATAGATGTTGCTTGTATTATCTATGTTATGTGATATTTGTAAAGATAAGGTAGTAGTATTTGGATTAGGAATTGTTGTAGAAATCAAATGCATATAGATATAGGTCTTGCTTTAGATTAGGAATATGACTTATAAAGGATTGTTTAGTGTCAAATAGGCTTGACATCGATTAGGTATCATAGTTGGGTTATAATATGGGACTAGATCAGAGTGTAATCCTCCTCGTCTTGGGATGACCATAAATTGTGGGTCCCGATCAGACAACCAGGCGGTATGTCTGGGTCATCGACCAGAGTAGATGACCAACACTTGGCTGTTCTAGGCGGTCTTGTGAATTACGTCACTAGAATGGATTTATAACCCATGGATGTAGATGAAATGAAATCCACATTCATCAAAATCTATGAACTTTGGTTGTGTTATATGACTTACACTAGCCAAGTATTCTCCTAGCATGTGTAGTCAAATAATTGCTTAGACAGCTCATCCAGTAAGGTGATTCTTCCAAATGATTGTCAAATTAGGATCCGTAAGGAGCGGTTGGGATTGGGTAGATGGTCTTAGGACATATTATATATTTACACCTGATATATGGAATGATATTTTATTATTAAAATGTTATGGGATTGAAAACCCTACGTACCTCACCAGGTTTCCCAAACATGACCCATTCATTTTATTGCATCACACGTCGTGGAGCCAAAGTTTAAATTGCCTAATTTGGATGTTGAGGGGAATAAATGATAGGCTTTCATTAGTTATTTCAGGACCTTTTATTTACATTGTAATCTATGTTCAGATATAAACGAATGACGTCCTGAAGGTTTTAATAAAATAACTTTTGTTATTTCAAAAATGTTTACTTAACTGGGAACTTCCGTGTTTCAATACTTATAGCGTAAAGAAATTTAAATTGGTTATGAAAAATGGGGGATGTCACATTGTTCATTGTCATATCAGGGAAAAAGATCATCAAATTCATATGGAGGCAAATCGTATACTGATTTGGGTTGCCTTACACAATCGTAGGTGGCAATGGGAAAGAGTTTGTAGATACTTCGTTCAAAAAGTGGTGTCAAGACAAGGGTATCAAACAAAGTTTCATGTCAATAGCCCACCTTTAAGCAAAAGGGCAAGTAGAAGTGACGAACTGAATAATAGCGAAGAGTATAAAAGTCAGGCAAGGAAAGTCAAAGGGGAGTTGGGTAGATGAGCTACAACGTGTATTATGGTCTTACTAAACTGGCATACGAACTCCAACAGAGGAAACACCCTTTAGTCTGGTATACGGATATGAGGTCATGATATTGATCTAGGTAACCATCCTAACCACCTGAAGCATGAAACCGAACCTAGAAACCAATTCCACTAACTTATGAGAGTATATGGATTTACTTGAAGAAAGACATGAAAATGCGGCCATATATTAGGACGTCTACACAAGTTTTGTAGAAGGGTATCATAATAAATGATTGAGGGGAAGGGCGTGTAAGGTTGGAGATCTGGTGCTCAGGAAGAATGAAGCTAGCAGGCAGGAACCCATGGGGAAGCTAAGTCCCAATTGGGAGGGACCGTATAAGGTGGTAGAGGCAAGACACAACGGTTCATATGTATTGGAGTACATGCAGGGGATGGGACTACCTAGAACATGAAACATTCATAATTTGTGTGTTTTTAATTTCTAAGCCAGGGGCCACCCCTCGGAAGGACCGAAAGTAGCGATATCCCAGCTAATAAGAGTGGAAGAAGGAGTTTTTCTCTTTTTTGTATACTTTTGAATTTTCTTTCATGAGAAAAAACTTATGAGATTGATGAACTATAGTTGTATTTGACCAAATTATTTCAATGAAGTACACTTTTTAGTTTTGTATCAAATTTTGTAAGGTACTAAGCTACCTTGGTTTTAACACAATGGTCTGGTCATATTAGGTCACTATGACTCGCACATCATGGTTCAACCCTTTAAACATACCACCATGGTTCTAACACCATGGTTTGGTCATGGTAGGTCACCATGACTTGCAAATCATGGTTCGACTCTTAAAACATACCACCATGGTTCGGTCAAGTTAGGTCACCATGAATTGCACATTATGGTTCGACCATTTAAACATACCACCATGGTTCTAACACCATGGTCCGATCATATTAGGTTACCATGAATTGCACATCATGGTTTAAACCTATAAACATACCCCCATGGTTCTAACACCATAGTCTGATCATGTTAGGTCACTAAAACCTGCACATCATGGTTCATCCCTTTAAACATGCCACCATGGTTCTAACACCATGGTACGGTCATGTTAGGTCACTATGACTTGCATAACATCGTTTGAACCTTTCAACATACCACCATTGTATGATCATGTTAGGTCACCAAGACTTACACATCATGGTTAGGCCCTTTAAACATACCACCATGGTTGTAACACCATCATCTGGTCATGTTATGTCACCATGACTTGCACATCATGGTTCGACCCTTTAAACATAATATCGTGGTTCTAACACCATGGTTCAGTAAAGTTAGGTCACCATGAATTGCACATCATGGTTCGACCCTTTAAACATACCACCATGGTCCGGTCATGTTAGGTCACCATGACTTGCACATCATGGTTCAACCCTTTAAACATACCACCATGGTTCTAACAGCATGGCACGGTCATGTAAGGTCACCATGACTTGCACATCATGGTTCGACCCTTTAAACATACCACCATGATTCTAACACCATGGTCCGGTCATGTTGGGTCGCCATGACTCGCACATCATGGTTCGACCCTTTAAACGTACTACCAGGTTCCTAGTGTAAAACAAGGAAGTATAGAGGTGGTACAAGATTCATTCCATATATAAGTAGTACAAACATACAATCGAAACTAGCATAAAAGGAATTTCCTTTTTTCACCTACACTAAGTAAATCATTCTGCATCAGTAGTCAAGTCGGTGTCCTCCAAATGCTTCTTCAGTAGACCCACATCAATGCTGTCGGTACCTAGTATTTTGAAAAAAAGATAGTCATGAGTGGAAATATCGGAAAATTGTTGCAATATAACTTTCTTGGCATTCGAATACGAGTTTAAAATTTCTTTCCCTTCAAGCTCTGTTGAATATTTATTTTTCATATCCAAGAAGGCATGTTGTAGGCCAACTCAACGGAGGTAGATTGAAGGGCGACATTCATGGTGCTGAATTCTTTAAACTTAAGCAGATATCAGACCGCAGAGGATATTCCCTCCCTTAGGACCCAACAAAGCTCTTCATACCTCTGTTCGACCAGGTGTTGGTGAAAAGAGCCTCCTGCTTTGAAGTGGAAGAACCAACCTGCATTTCCTCGCAATGGCCCTTCGATCATTCAACTTAAGTTGGCACTCAGCAAGACTCATGCAACTGACTAATTCGAGTTTCTTTCTTTTAGCAGGTTAAGCCCAACTCAGAGTTTTGCTTAGAAACCTCCTCCAATACCGTGGCTAGAACAACAGGATGGGAACTCTCCTTGCTAATTATAGTCTTAAGCTCATCATTTTTCATTTGAACTCCCTCGTGGTATTGGGAATACTGATCAAACTCCTGAAGCAGAAACCCATTCTCAAACTCAAGACCCCTTCTCTCCTAGGCTAACACTATCTTTTCCCTCTCCAAGCCATGGTAATTTTCCTGTATATCCTCTAGAAGCTTGGAGGCCTTCTGAAATTTAATACATTGTGAAGAAGAGGCAACAACCCTAGCCTTGCTTTGCAGTGAGACATCATTAATCCAATGCAGACCCTCAAGGATGTGATTACGAGCCTTATCCATTCCTTCCTCATCAGTCATATCTCCTAAGGTAGGAAATTGAGAAAATTTGGCGTTGATAAAGGGATGACAGAATGGCGGCAATGCGGATGCTACCGACACCAAGACCATAAGAGACTTCTGCATAAAGGCTGCAATACCACCTGTAAATATAGTGAAGTTACTCCTCTAATAAAAGAAGGGAAATGAAGTAGGGAAATAATACTTTTTTTGGAGGAGGAAGAAGTCTAGTAAGAGAAGAATCACGAGTTGGACTAGTAAAATCAAACATTGTTGTATCTACGTTAGGAATCAAAGAGTCCAGGTTAAAAACGGTGGCAGGATCTGGCATAGGCTCGGTGGAGGAAGGAGTAATAGTAAGAGCACTGGTGGAAATCATAGGAGCATAAGTTGGTAAAGAAACTGGAGGAGCAAAAGAACTGAAATGTTTCAGTCGAAAGAGGCATTGAGTAAGTTCACTACTACAAAACTGAGACTTGGGAGTCGAACCGCTGGGGAGAGGCTTAGCGGTAGTGATGAAGGAGTCCAGCTGAAGTTCGATTTATTCAAATGTAGTTTTAGAAGCTGGTGGGGGAACCTCAGGATAAGATAAAATAGCATATACCGTGGAAATTACCATAGAATTGGAAGTTACGGAACATTCGTGGAGAGCTTCGCTGGATAAGGAAACGTCAGGTGGTGGAAGGCTAAGTACAGGGTTTACTACTCCTTGGCCCAGACCAGGAGAAGAGCGAGAAGTGCACATTTTCTAAGGCGAAGATCTGAGGAAAACACCACCAATGGCTAAAGAGTCAGATCGTATCACCTTACGCTTGGTAAATTCGACAGAAGTAGCACTGGAAGCCCCTTTCGACAAGAGGTACAGAGGAACTGGTGGAGGTTTGCCACGATGACTCTTAGAAGACAATCGGGTGACACCAGTAGATTTTACCGAACTATCAGGGATAGTTGAATCCCGACGTGCCTCAGACTCACTCCTAGCATCTACATGATACGAATGGTTGGGCTTAGTGGCGGATGAGCTACCCCTTTTTACGATCTTAGACCGACGTTTTTGGTGAAGGTGCTCAAGTAGTGAAAGATTATTGCCCCTTAAAGCAGGGACTACGGTTGTAACAGGAGACCCATAAGTACTGCCTAGGTTAAGCAAACCTACAACTGATTCCTCAGGGTTGGACCAAATAAGGAAGTTGGATATAACCCTCTCGACGACATCGTGTGTAACACCGTAAAATTTGAAAAACATTGTATCAACATTGTATCAGTACAAAACCCCAAGATCATAATATATAAACTCCAATGTGCGTGTGTACGAATCATGCCGGCGCCTTCCCGCGCTCATCACTGGTACCTGAAACACATAACACAACAACTGTAAGCATAAATGCTTAGTGTGTTCCCCAAAATACTGCATACAACGCATACACCACTCGAGGCTATAATACGACCCTCCGGTCGATGTGTCTCAGCGAGACCCTCCAGTCCCGTAGCTCGTTGGACCCTCTGGTCCGGTCATAGCTCGTTGGATCCTTCGGTCCGGTTTATATCATCATAGAACATACATATATCACATATCACATAATCTCATACATAACACATAAGACCCTCTAGTCATCGCATAATACCACTCTAGGTAACGTATAGTGAGAAGACTCACCTCGGTGTGTCAGTAAATATCTGACTCGGAAGGAACGTGATCTAGCCTCCGCCTAATCACATAAAGTAATACTCTCATAAATACAACTGTACTCAACCCTAAAAGTCAACAAGGTCAACGGTAAACTTTTACCCGACTCGTCGAGTGCACTAGGGCGAGTCGGCGAGTCTACACGTGTCCACTGACTCTCTTAGTCCCTCTCTTGGCACGTCGAGTACTTCCCCTGACTCGACGAGTTCCACCTGGCATCAATCGCGGGGCCACCCCGACTCAACTCGCCGAGTCTCAAGAACAACTCGGCGAGTTCCGCCTTGAACTCCAGTCCCCCTGACTCTCCCTGACTCACTGAGTTATTCCCCAACTCGGCAAGTCCACTCACTGAGTGATTTACGGGAAACCCTCATCCTACTCGCCGAGTCTGTTCTTCGGACTCGGCGAGTTCATGCCATGAACAAACTCCATAGGCCTCCTGAGGTCAGATCTGTCCCATACATTCATAGATCTGGCCTTCCCAAGCATGATAATCATGTAAAGTTCAGACCTTGACACTCATACAACAACAAAATGGTCTAACTTGGTGATTTAGCCCCAAAAAATGACATCCCAATCTCATGGCTCCCAAAATGACTCATAAAGCTCCAAGGGTTAAGGTCTTTGGACCTCTTTGGGTCCAGATCCAAGACAAAAACTCGAGAAGGGACCAAATGTTCCACTTATTCAACCTCTGAAAGGGTTAGAAAACCCTAACACTAAGAATCAACACCAAAACTGAAGAAGGTCCTAGCAAAATACCTCAATATGGTCTCTAAGAACTCAGAAATCACCAAAATCGCACCTCCTTCAGCCTCCTCTTGCCTTGGTCACCTCCTTCTTGCAAAAATACCCGCAAAAGGATCAAGAATGGCCTCTCCTTCCTCACAAACGCTCTAGATCTCTTAGGGTTTCTCTCTGGGGGTTGGTGGCCGCAAATGATGGCCCTAAGAGCCTTTAAATAGGTCTCAAACCCTGAAAATTAGGGCTTCATTAAACAGCGTGGACTCGCCGAGTCCACTCATGAACTCGTCGAGTCCAGCTGTAAACTCGGATACGAATCCACGACCATACTCGGCAAGTTTAGACGCCAAATCGTTGAGTCTCTTCTCAACACCCAAAAATAAAAGAATAAAATATAATACCTGGGAATCCGGATGTTACATCGTGCTCAACATCAGTTAGTTCAGGAATAAAGTCTAGATCCCGATTCTCCAAGTTCCCAAACTATGCACGCCAAACTATGGTTGAAGCGTCACCAAAAAAGAACTCTTCTTTCAACTTTTCAATGGAAGAAGGAAGATCGTTGCATATGTCAATCCCTCCACGAGGGACGGAGAAAGAGACCCAATCATTAGAAATCATGGGCACATACATATGTCAAAAGATGGAAAGATAAGGAGGAACATCTAAAGCTCTGCATAGCAACAGAAAACACATGATATTCTGAAAGCCATTGGGGGTCACAAGCCCGGTCTGAAGAAGATGGAGTTGTTGTGTTTTGAGCACTATAACACTCCTATGGTGCACATGAAACCCTAAATGCTTTGGATCTATGTTTTCTCTAATTATACACGCATATTTTCAATTTTCCAAAGCATTGTCCTAACTAGCATACATTTGAACAAATGAATGATACAACTAGTTAGATGACTTACCTTTTAGAAGGACTTGTAGTTCTTGACCTTTGAAAGCTTGAGCACCCCAAGTATGATGCCTCTAATGGCTCAAAAACACCAATATGCAAGAGGAGGCTTGAGAGAATAGGTTACTAGCAAAAAATAAACTTCATCCTCTTGGAAAGTAAGTGGCAATTGATTTTGGCTCTACGGGATCCATTTTATAGTGTAGCAAATGCTAGGGTTACACCTTGTAAACCATAATGACCCATAATTTTCCACATTCTTATGTTCCATGGGTTTAATCTCCATGGACTATCCATGGATTAGTTTAGCCCATCTACATAAGCATGGATCATTGGCACACACTATAAGAATCATTGATTTACATAATCAATCCCCATATATTTAATTAGACTCTTTTTACCACAAAATCAATTCCAAATTAATTCTTGACCAATACTAATTAAATAATATGATTTCATATTAATATATTATACTTGTTATATATTAATAAATCATAAATAACCTTATTCTCAAAAGTCCATCCTATCAAATTGCACTAGTGAAGGCAACCCAAAAGGACCATGCTACAATCGGGTCAAGAACATCCCAGTTATAGTTATGGGCCTTGACACCAAATCCAACAAGAGTACACTCATACATCACCTAGTGGGGGGGGGGGGGGTTGGTGATGGTTTGATTTAGTGAAGGAAGTTGAGGGCGGAATTACGGGTTTATACAACATCATTTGACTAACTCATTCAACTGATTTTGAGTAAGAAGCGATAAGGTATTGTAAATTCGAAAGTCGTCCTTTGCCACAATGAAGACATTTGGGCTTAAAGATCTCTACAATGGAAAGCAAAGAAAGAAAGAAGGAACAGAGAAGAGTGAGCATGTGAAAGGGAAGAGGTTCTCTTATCGTTAATTTTATAGAAGGTAGTGGGCGATTTGAGGTGACAGTTGCAAAATCATAGGGGAATCATGATTGAAGGAAATGTGTAACTATCTAATCAAATACCTACAACCTAATTAGGACTTATCCGTTTCTCAAGAAAGCCGCAGACATACAATGGCTAGTTCGAATTGCCACTCACAATTTCTAAATAGGGGACTTAATGAGGTAGATACCTGGTTACCTAGGTATGTACCTCCAAACTACATCCTGGATACCAAGGCATGTACCTCCAAACCAGATTCGGAGGGTCGATATTTAATTTGTCGAGCTATGCCTACCGAGCCTACCAAACCATGAAAAAGAAGTATGGTTAAGAGAACAAGTGTTATGTACAAGCAACATGTATACAACTAATAATCCTGACAAAGGTCAGGCTGTACAGTACTTAAGGCTACTAACGGTTCTCCAATAACAAACTTGAATGAATGGTGACTCCTCTTCAGTGCCATTCTTGTACGTTCGACAATAGGAGCATTTATGATGATTAGACCCTCTTCTGCACGATATATATTTTAGATCGCCTATTCCCGAGGTAAGTCGATATAAAGAGAGCCTGAGTAAGTCAATACATGTATGAAAAAGGACTCAAACTTACCTTTACACTAAACACTATTCAATTGATTTGTGCCTGACTTTATCATCAGAGCTTTCTCTTGGGTACATTCCTGGTGAATGACTTACTTATTTGTTGTTATCTTAGGATTCATACCTTCTGCATCACCGGCATTACGTGATCATTGACAGTCAGAATCCAGATACACATCAATATGTATTGTATATGTATTTGTTGGATTAGTGTCTAAGTCCATAACTATTTTGGTATGTACTTGACCCGATGGTGCATGGTCCTTTTGGGTAGCCTTCACCAAAGCAACTTGATAGGATGAATTATGGAGAGAAAGGATTAAATATGATTTATTAACATATTATGAGAATAATATATTAAAGGAGAAATCATATTGTTTAATTAATATTAGTCAAGAATTAATTAGTAATTAGTTTTGTGACTAAAAGAGATTAATTAAACTTAAGGGACTGGAATTGTAATTATAAGATAATTGCAATTTGGGCCATGGATTGCCTTATATTATAAGGTGGACGAATTCTATGGGGGAAGCCCATATGAAATCGTCCAAGGCCTTGAGAAAAGGGCTCCATGGGTTGCTTAGGGCTTAAGCATCCAAATTAGGGTTTTCTTGTTAGATAACCCTAATTGCCTCCTATATATATGGATCCCTTATGACCCAAAAACGTGGCTAAGACTTCTCTAGGGTTTGTGGACGTTTTTGGGCAGCCTCCATCCTCTCTCCTCTTCATCCTCTTGCTTATGGTGTTTGTGAACCATTAACGAGTGACATTTGTGACTCTAAGCTTTCTAAAGTCAATGCAAGGAGGAATTGGGATTGTTATTGCTACATAACAATCAAGGTAACATCTTAAACCCATTCTTATATTAATATGATTACTTAACTTGCATGTACAATAGAGAAACCTAGATCCAAGCATTAGGGTTTGTATGAGCACATAGGATGTTCTTATGGCTAAAACCCATCAGTATTATGGGATACAATATTTTGGGGACGTCACCATGCGTAACGCTTACCCAGTTGATATTAAATGTTTTCAGGTACTCCATCATATAATAAGAAGGGCGAAGCTCGACTATACACATACATTGGAAACCTATTTCCGCATATACTCTGAAATAAGATAAATGACTTTTGAATGTAAAACATTGGTATTCGTCACAAATAAATGAAATGTTTTTTTATAAAAATGAAAAATTTAGTTGTGAAAAATCGGGACGTTACACCCAAATTATGTGTCATTTTATGTTTGGTTCCTGTCTTTTCGTTTGCACGACGCGGTTGTTTAGTAGTCTTAACATCAACCATCATCATTAGGGTTTTCGAATTTCCCACGAAACAACACTATTTATAACTTCTGTCTTTTCAATTTTTTCTCTTATTTTCTCTTCGTAATTTACCTTGACGATTGAAATCCAGAGGATAGTGTGACCTTTCCCGGGGGAGAGCGATATTCTTCGAGCCGCCGAATGGAAAGATTGGTATCTACATGAAACTCTGGATGCCGGCTATCACTTGCCCATGTATGATTTCTTTAGGGAGATCCTTGATCATCACAAGGTTCACCTTAATCAACTTGTCCCGAACGACGTAACAAAGATGGTGGCCTACGAGATGTTATGTCTTGTGAATGGGATAATGCCCGACGTGTGGGTGTTTTGCCATTTTTTCTAGTTTTCCTCAACTTCTTCTAGCGAGAGCTATACTTTTGCACTTTGAAAGTATAGTCACGTGTTGGTGGTAGAGCAAAAGAACACTCCTAAGAATTAGTCTAGCCACTACTACTTGGTGAACATTGATTGATTTGGTGTTATGCAGCGTAAGTCAATCTCCATCTTCGATCAAACATTTACTCTTTATTTTGATTAAGAGAAAAGGGATAGGGTACTATGTTGCTTCTAGTTCATCACAAATAAGTTCATTGAATATTGTTCTTGCTGGTGCCAGGAGAAGCACTTCTCAGAGGCTCCGAGTACAAATTCCTAAGTTATATGTGATGGTGAAATGTATATCTTTCGTGCATCGTCTTGTTATAATTCTTCTTTTCTTCTTTCATGTTCCCTCTCTCCCCACTTTATATATATATATATATATATATATATATATATATATATATACATATATATACACACGTTGTTTGTAATTATGATTGCAGAAGTTGAGAAGAGGGTTGATTTTATGGATGTGTTGGTGAAAAAGTGGGTTGGCAGTCTCCAGTATGGGGAGGTTGAGCTTGTTGACAAAGTGTAACTAATGGAAAAAATAGGTCAACATTCGTTGGTCAAACCACCGCAAACTCACTTTTAATAGGACCTATTATATAGTATGCCTTGTTTCTAAATGCAAATGAAGTTACTAAACTTAGAATTGCATGCAGGATACCCTTATTGTCTCCAATAGTTGTGCGATCGCTAATGAACGAAATACTATTCATAATACCAAGTGTTAATTATGCATGGAAAATAAAAATTTATTTGTTCAGTGTACTTAGGAGAAAACTGTACTCTAATAGGATAGTACATGTTAACACGATTTTGTACATATAAAGAACATCGAAAACGGAAATCAGTTATATGATTGATTTTTCCCTAAAACGAAAACTGAAATGATTCGTTGGGATAGCTACTCTTTTTAACACATTTTTGAACTCAGGTTGTGTTATAATTTTTGATTTCACTATGAAAATATTTACACATCAAGTTATGTCACTTTTGTGAAAAACATCAAATCGAAAAAGTTGTAAACATAACTAAACTGAAACTCCGAACACCTTTTTAAAATAGTATCGCCCTTCATTCAAAAAGTTTGATCACATATTCGAAACCAACATATTCGGGACAATCGATTGGCCCGTTTGGATAAATTACATGGGAGCATTTTTGTGCATGTAGTTTGAGGCGTAGTTCAAGGCACGACACATGTCACCTCCCATTTGGTAACATACATCAGAGCTAGTGGTTCCAGGTGTAACTTGGAGAGAGTTTCTCACCTCCTCTCTCTACATACAAAATAAATCCTATCCTATCATTTTTCTTCATCCATCCATCTATCTCCTCTCTCTTGCTATCTTTGGCGCCAACGAGAATCTAGCCACTAACACACCATCGTCACCACCCATCTCTTCCCTGCACTACCCACATGGAGCCACCCCCCTCCCAGAACGCTGCTCCGATGTAACAAGCTGCTTTCGGCAACACAAAATAGCCGATGATGAGACCCTACTCGAAGCCATGCGCCACTGTCATGGTGAAGCTTTGGCCAGTCTCCGACGACTTTTTTGGCGAGTCCTGATCAGTTTCAAAGTTACTTTTTTTTGTGTTCCTGATGATCATCAGATCTACAATCTTGTGAAGTCGGTGTGCTGAAAGAAACTGTCGTTCAAAAGTTCAAAAATCGCAAGCGGTACGCGATCTTGACAACGACAACTACTTACGCTTCAAGGGTGTGTTGTATCGCCCCTTTTAAGCTTTTTATGTTTTCAGGGGAGTACATGCATAAATCGTCTTTATGTTAATATATAATTTAAATCATTAGTTAAAATTTTATATTATTATTATTTACGTCATGTATATACATGTATATACAGTGGTTGTTAAAAACAAACTAGATCAACTCATATATATATACATACATGTCGAACAAAACCTACGGATCTATATTTTATGTATTAAATAACTAAAGATATAGTTTTTGTTATATTTATAAATAAAAGTAGTTATTTATAAATAATAATAGTTATTTTATTGTTTGTAAACATTTAGTCTAGCAAACTTTATAATTTAAGGTTTAAGACACAAAATCATATTTTTGAATGATTTGAACTTAACGAACAAACAATAGTCTAGTAAACTTTTTAACTAAAGTTTAGGACACAAACGCACACACTTTTAGATCCGTTAAACTCAGGATTTGTGTATGAGTTAAACTCTTCATCAAATAAGAACAAAATCTTAATAAAACCCTCTGTACTATAACCGTTAATCCCAAACGAGCAAGGAGCGTTGTCTATAGATCTATACAGGTTGACACCATAGCATATGGTTGCTAGCTATAAATTTCATCTGACGAGACGAAATGGGAGATACCTTTCATTATCTATCTTTCTCACGAGGTTGATGAAGCGTTGGTGATGCTCTCGACACGATCCTTGTAGTGCTTTACAGAGGCGGATCTTTGTCATTTAGCTAAGTTATTGGCTCATGATAGCCCTAGAGTACACTCTAAAAGCACTCTTATCTAAATGAAATAGTATTCATACGTAGCCAGAAAACTCGTATATAATTCAAATAGTATTTATACGTAGCCAAAACACTTATATGAGTTGAAAAGGAATATATGAAACACGAACACACACATATAGAACGATAATTAAGTGTCGACATATTATTTAAGTAAAATAAATACTTAATAATATACGACACAAACCTTTATAGTTTAGAAACTTACACTTCATAAGTTATTCGACATAAGCAATATACACACTTGTACGGGACGACAAACAAGTATTTCACATAAGTACGGTAAGTACTTATACTCTATATTTTTATACTTTTTGTTAAAAAAAGAGTACATTTTTTCTTTAATCGAATAGTTAGTCTTATTTATATAAAACATGCTTTTGGTTATAAAAGTACATAGAGTCACTATGGAACTCACCAACATTATTGTTGACGTATTTTAAAAAGAATGTAATCTCAGGTATCTAGTAGTTGGAGTGCATCGATTAATAAGGAAAACTTGTTTTCCATAACATATTTTTGTATTTGTTGTAGTCTAACCATTCAAGAACGTATATCGCTATAAGTTTACATTTTTCTAAACTTGCATTTGTTCTCAATGTACTTCTGGAATTCCAACAATATAATCACTATGAACCGATAATAGTAGTATGTAATGTTTATTACAAGTGTTGTATTGTTCAATGTATGTGCTATTATGGATGCTAGGTTACAAAACAATTGTACGTGCGAAATTTCACTTAACTCTTAAGGGTACATGCAACCTAAAATCGATATATGTCTTTTCACATCTAATCGCAACATACTTATGAAAATACAAACTAAAACCCTATGAATCAAAGTTTATGGTTAGAGACACATTCCTTTTGTTGATTCCAATCAAGATAATCAAAACCTTGTAGTCTCATTGGAAAAGCTAGCTCCAAAAGTATGCGAGCCTGTAATGTTTCACACCCATAACAGAAAAAAAACCTAGGATTGAGAGGAGAGAGCTAGGGGAGAGAGAAGGAATTTTCAAAATTCCTTTAAGCACAAGACATGGCCGAAAATATGAGGGTTAACACCCAATTTATTGCTGTCAAAAGATCCTGGAAACCCTAGATTTGAATTTAAAATAATAATATTTAAATTCAGACAATTCTCTAGTTTCCTAATTATCATTTGGAGGCTTCCAAAACCCTAACCATAGCCTCTCAAAATCGGTTATGATAGGGAGTTTCTAGTCCCTCTCTATTTTTCAACTATTTAACAATTACAACTCAACCTTTGTACCTTTAATTAAGTCTAATTAACCTAGAACTAGTTCTAAATTAATATTAATTAATTTTTAATTAAGTATTACTATTTATAATTAATATATTAATCTTATAATATATTAACAATTCATCTATCTCTTTCTCTTACAATCAATATAAGCCATTTCTTGGTTATGAGGTCAACCCAAAAAGGACTTTACTTTTATTCCTCAACATTATACCAAATTAGTTAAGATCTTAGACACCTTAATCCAACATGTGTTAACTGTGATCCAACGTTATGTTGCTCACCCCAAATTTTCTCCACCAGTTAGGGGTGTGACACAAAGTGTTTCCATATTTTCCATTCCACAATGAAGTTGTTATTGCCCGAGCTACTATTATTCAAGATGTTGAGCGATGTCGTGTTGAGGCGCAACCCTCTCGATATGCTTCCATTGATCCTGCTGGTATTGATTCTGTGAAGGAGAAGGAAGTGGAGGATGAGTTTGTGGAGGATAGCAAAGATGGTATTCTTGCTCCTCCTTTGAGTAATCGAAAAGCTGCCTAATAGAGTGTCAGTAATGTTGACGTTGGGAATTTGGCTCTTGTTCGAAGCCTACGTCCATGGAGGCTTGCTGGTGGGAGTTCTCGCATGGTTGATCAACATACTGAGGTTATTGATATTCCTAACGATGGGAATATGGAGAAAAGTGTTGCTCCTAATATGGATGTTGGTGTTAATGATGATGGTAGTAATCAAACTATGGTTCATAAGTGTGTCGATCGTGAGGTTTTTGCTATGGTTGACCAAGGTGGTGGGGAGAATGTTTGGCTAGTTGGTTTTGGTCGAGATGGAGCTGGTTTTGCGGGAAGTACAAAGAAGCAAGGTTCCATTTCTTTAAGCTTTTCTCCTAACTGGTCTTTGAGGGAGGATTCTTGCCTTTTCGTGTTTGAAACTATAGTTAACTTTAACAAGAATGCTTTTCCTCAATGAACGGAGGCATAAATGGTTGGGTGTACCTTGTCTAACTTTGTTGGATCCTTTCATTTTGATGTGGCTCAAAATGGTTGCTTTTTGGCGAGGCGGATAATCTCTTGGAACAGTTTCTTACGGCCAATAAGGATTGGACTCCCTTGTGAAGGGAGATGCATACTCTTCGTTCATAGAATACTTTGTTGTTGTCTTCGCGATTAGAATTGCAGGATAAGATATCTCAGAAAAGGATGTTTTGTAGATGAGCGAGGCTGTTGTCAAGAAGAAACAATTAGACTAGAATATTGTTGGCCTTGAGCATGATAAACTTTCTTTGGGTGCTATTGTCGGGCAATTCAAGCTGGAGAATAAAGATCTCGACATCCAGTTGAAAGGTGTTGAGAAAGATACAATTGAGAAAGATCGAATTGTTGTGGTGAAGTTTTATGTGGTTGAAGGTATTGAGTGGGTCTTAAAAGCGGGTTTATCTGTAGTGAATTATGAGCATTTGATTTGACATGTACAATTAAAAGAACATGCTGATTTGGGTACTAAAAGATGTATCGACCATAGTAAATAAGTACACAAAGGGATCTAGATCTAGTCTACATAAATATCCCACTTACGAGTCACAATAAACTACGTCTCTCAAGCACACTCTACACGTAATATGCAACCCACTATATATATAGAGGTGCTAACATCTCTCTCTCTCTCTCACACATGTCACAAGGCATAAATCCCATATGCAAGTGGGTATTCTCAAGCCAAGCATTCACTAGTCATCTAATGGAGAAATTTGTACCTAACATTCTCCCCCTCAAAGTTAGGAATGGATGACTCGGCTTCGATCTTCCAAAAATGAGCAACTTCATGAACTAAGCCTCAGGCGTGACAAATGTAGAAATGAACTTCAAATCTTTAATTCTTCAGTGGCTTTCCAATCCGGGTTCTAGAGTGTGAGACCTTACAAATTGAGCATCAAAAGGTAATTAGGAGTATCCAAACCTCCACAAGATTACCCAAATTTGAGCATAAAAACACACCCCAAAAGTCTTCATTAAGTCCAAAACCATCATGAACCGGGAAAACCTAAATCACTTCAGAATTTCAAATCGAATCACTTCATAATCTTCGATTGCTCAATGTCACTTTGCTCTTCAAGTCCGTGTAATATTAAAATTCACAACTTTCGAATTCTCATATTTAATTCTCTCCCCCTTTTTATAATCGAAAAATGATTATAAAACCAAAAAGGAATGAGAAAACGCTCAATTTAGAAATTTCCATACAAAACTCCCCGTTAACACATGACATAAATGTTTTGCATAAATCCAGAAAATCCAAAAATATCACAATTTTCGAATTCGATAGTTCTCGGACCGCCTTTTACTTAAATTTCAAAAATCTGGGTAGAAACTACCAATTTTGAAATACTACAGTGACCCATTGCGCCAAAACAACCTCAAATGTAAAACTTAATCCCAAATGCATAACTAGGCATAAATTGTCAAATCGCATCAACTTCAGGGAGCTGTTTCAAAATTTTCCCCATTTCATAGAATTTTTGGCCCAATATGAAAGTGGGTAAATTCTGCCAACTTGCAAAAACTACAAGGATGCGAAATGGAAATTCAACATTAACATAATTTTTGACCCCCATTGCCAAAGTGGGTAAAAACAACCATTTCATTGAAAGTTTAGGGATGCGAATTAACATAATCTGTTTCTTCTTCACTTTGCTTCAAGATGCGAACCATGAAGACTTCAGCATACTAAACATGGATGCAAACGAAATTTTTTCATCTCATATATGAAATTGATATTAACCTCAATCCAATTGACAATTTTAGATACGAGTCCTTCGATCTCTAACCCCAAAGTACAAATCGTGACCTTAGGTGCGAAACTCAAGCCAAGTGCGACTACCTCATGTCAAATTTAATTTTGACCTCCAAACCAATACTAGATGTGAATTAGGGATGATCATTCGGACCGATGGACTAGACTGGACCGGACCGTTTTTTTTGGACCCCCAGGCCGGTTCTCGGTTCTAGGAATACATCAAAAACCGGTTCGGTCCGGTTTTTACCGGGTTTAGAACTAGTTGGAGCTAATTTAAAAAAAAATTGTAATATGTGAAAATTTTTAAACAACCATAACTCATTCATTTTAAGTCGGATTGACATGCGTTTTTTTTCCAACGTTTGATTTTTTTCCAACGTTTGATTTACAACTTGTAGATGAATTTAGTCTATAATTTTGTTGATTTTTGGTATTATATTCAATGAGTTATAGTCTTTCAAAGTTGAGCTATCAAAGCTTAAAATTTTCAGCTATTTTTAAAATTTTGTAATTTGTGAAAATTTTTAAACAACCATAACTCATTTGTTTTGAGTCGGATTGACACTCAGTTTTTTTCAACGTTTAATTTACAGTTTGTAGATGAATTTAGACTGTAATTTTGTAGATTTTGGTATTATATTTAATGAGTTAGAGTTTTTCAAAGTTGAACTATCAAATCTGAAAAATTTCAGCTTTTCAACAACATTTTTAAAATTTTGTAATCTGTAAATATTTTTAAACAACCATAACTCATTCGTTTAGGTCGGATTAACCTGTGTTTTTTTTCCGACAATTAGTTTACGGTTTGTAGATGAATTTAGAATATAATTTTGTTGATTTTGGTATTATATTCATTGGGTTACAATCCCTTAAAATTGAGCTATCAAAGCTGAAATATTTCAACTTTTTAACTATTATTTTAGACTATAATTCTGAATTTTATGTATTTTTTACTGATAAATCATATGAAAAGGATCTTGGTGAATTTTATATATATGTTAGTTTTTTTATTTGAAAAAATTAATTTTGCAAGTTATAATATTATAACAGTTATGCATGAAACGGAAACGTAATCATTTTTAAAAGTTGTATCGTATCAAACACAATAACATATTTGTTTTAACGATTTCTATCAAACCCAAAAACTTATTTTTAACGACTTGTATTTTATGCAATTAAAGTTGTCCCGGTCCGGGTCCAAGAACCGGAAAACCCAGACCCGGACACGAACTCGACTTATCTGGTCCGGTTCACGGTCCGCAATATTCTCCGTAATTGTGGTCGGTCTCGTAAACTGGTCCCAAATGCTCATCCTAATGATCCAAATCACGACCTTACGAATGATTTTGACCTCCAATCCATTTAACAAATTACGAACCCTTGTCGATCCCTAACCTAAAGTAATGCCTATTTGATGTGAACGCTTCCAAGAAAACAATTTCGCATTCATCATAAACATCAAACGATTTCGACTTCAAACCAAGCAATCAATGAAACTGATTTTGAACTCCATATCAAAACAAGATCGATATGTGAACCCAAAGTTGACTACAAAAGCGAAATCACTTGTTCATATATCAAACTAACCAGGAGTGTTCGATTTCCAAAATATGTTCAAGATGCAAACATGAACCATTCACAGTTGTCGACACCAAGACCAAAAACCCAATTTTTTTTGAAATTAGACTCAAATCAAACAATATTTCGACATAAAACAACCCTTGTTTGACTTGTATCAACCAATTTAAAACTTCAATTCATAGAATCAACACTTGGAAATCTGATGTTGACTTTTTCCGAGTTTGAGTTTTGGTCAACAAACACAAAATTGATGATTCTAACATTGATTTCAAATCAAAAGGTGATTATTCAACTGTTCTTCATCTCCTTCAACTGTTCTTGGTCAATTTCTTCAAAATCAAAGAATCAATTTGACAATATCTCAAGTTCAACTTGATCATCATTGATTTATTATCGAACAAATCATATAAAATCGATTCACAAGTCCAAATTAATAAGCACTTCTAATCGATTAATCAGAAATGTTGAAACAAAAATGGAACTCAAGAACACCATGCTTGATAAAAGTGGAGACATGTACTTCCGAATGCACAAATGAGAAAGCGTATGATGTAGACGAACAACACCTAATTTGTATTGAATGGATTTAATGAATCATTGGGCTCAAACAATTATGATATTAGATCAATTGATTTATGGGCTCAACAAATGAAGATATTGGATCAAAAAACTTGTGGGCACAAGAATGGACATGAACAGTAACATATTGTTGAATGTTGGGCTCAAGATAACAATCACCAACTCAAATCATTTTAGGCTAGTATTTGATTAAAATCAATAATTGAAATTTGAGAATCGAATCAAACATAAGAAAATAGGATCGGATCGGACTTGATCAATGAAAAAATTTATTGGATCTTAACAAATGGGTTTTTCAAAAAACATTTAATCCAATGAGTCAAAATGATAAAAAATTCAATAACGCAATTACGAATCAAAGAGATTTTGAGAGATCATTGAGAGACTCACCATAAATATTCTAATTGTGTTGAATGTAGCCAAACCGAGAACCATTTCTTCAAAAATTGCTTTGATCTTCGAAGATCCGCTATGATACCAAATGTAGTGAATTATAAGCATTTGATTTGGCATGCGGAATTAACATAACACAAAGAACATGGTGATTTGGGTGCAAAAAGATGTATTCAATCATAGTAAATGAGTATACAAAGGTATCTAGATCTAGTCTACATAAATATCCCACTCACTAGTCACAATGAACTACATCTCTCAATCACACTCTACATATGGTATGCAACCCACTATATATAGAGGTGCTAACATCTCTCTCTCTCTCTCTCTCTATCTATCTATCTCTCCCTCCCTCCCTCCCTCTCTCTCTCTCTCTCATTCGCATGTCACAAGGCATAAATCCCATATGCAAATGGGTCTTCTCAAGCCAGGCCTTCACTAGTCATCTAATGGAGAACTTTGTACCCAACATTATATAGCATTGTAGATCAAGTCGTCGAGAGATAAGAATTCGACTATGGTGTGAACAAACTTTGCGATGCCTATTGGCTGCAAGGAAGGCACTAGGTATGCATGAAGCCAAAAAGTTGGTTTGAACTGATGAAAGTTTGGAGTACGTGTCGGAGGGTAATATGGACCACGAGGTGGTGGTAGATGAAGATTTGGATGTGTTGGCATCATTGAACTATGTTTCTTTTTTTGGGTTGGAGAAGTTGGAGGTTAAAGGGCCGAAATGGTTAATATAGCTTTATGGTGGTGCTGGACTCTCTTAATGTTTTGTCATGTTTGATACTTAATTTAGCTTACCTATCCTTGTATGATGTTTTTTTGGTTTTGTAGGCCGATTTGGCTTTCTTTGACATGTTTTTCTACACTTGTTTTCTAGTATATTTTAATATGATGCTTTTCCTTGATATATTATATTTTGTTGTGTGTTGCTTGTTGCGTTTTTTAGCCGGTTACCTTTTGTTGAGTTGAGGTATCGTGCCTTCTCTTCTGAATGGGTTAAAGCCAAAGGCTTTCAGACTAGTTTTCGCTTAAAAAAAATGATGCGTCCAAGTGTTGGACATCGGGCCCCAGGCAGGTTAAAGCGAGGGGATTTGGAATTGGTTGTCGTTTTAAATGTTAAATAGGTCGAGGCATTGGTCATTAGACTCTATGCAGGTCAAAGCCATGAGAATTTGAATCATTTTTCATTTTGAATGATAAATAGTTGAGGCATTGGCCATTAGACTATAGGTAGGTCAAAGTTAGGGGTTTTGGAATTGTCTTCCATTTCGAATGGTAAATAGGTCGAGGAATATGTCATCCGAGTCTAGGAATGTCAAGGCCAAGGGATTTGGAACCGTTTACCATTTTTTAACACATGTGGTTTCGAAATTTCATGCTTTCTTAATTTAAGATGGAAAAGATTTTCCTTGGATGCATATCGTAAGGATTGGGTAACTATCCCATCCTTAGTTACATGCTTTATAAAATGGAAAAAATACTATTTGAAAGAAAAAAAATGATTTTGACATTGTTGAGGACAAGGATATCTTTCATGAGATTGTTTTCTTTAACGTTGTTGAGGACAAGGATATCTTTCATGAGATTGTGTTCTTTAACGTTGTTGAGGACATGGCTATCTTTCATGAGATTGTTGAGGACATAACCTCGACTTGGTGATTTGGGTTTTTTGGTTGAAGATTTCGAACGTGATTAACTGATCTCCCTTTTGGTAACTGTCGGTGGAATAGGCTTTAGAAAGATGCACCAAAGGAACAATCTTCGATTTTGTGAGAGCGATAACCAGTGGAGAATACCTTAAGCACTCGACGATAGGCTGAAGAAACTCGTCGTATTTTTCTAGGTCATGGTCGAGTATCAGGTTTTGATTTGCCTTGATGTTGAGGATCAACAATTGTGCCATGTGTTCTGCAACTGAAGGTGTTTCTGAAGAAGCTGCCATTGAAGCTTGAGGAAGGAGACGATGAACAGTAGAGGAAAATCACCAGGAGGGTTTTGTTTTCTTTTTGAAAGTGGTAATTAATTAATGAATCGTCAAAATCCTTTGATATGGTATAGTAGGTGAGAGAAATCTGTCGATTGGTTGCATTGGTTACTGAAAAGTCGCCTAAAAAGGCATGAAAGACAGTTGTGACGTGTGTCAGGCGGTGTCAAATGAGCGTCCGTTCAAATTCTCGCGCCCAAATCTTATCCTTTAAGATGTCGTTTCAGTTACACCCTTTCACAGTTAATTCTAGATAAGAACTTTCGCAATTAATAGTCATCAAATGTTCTGTGAAACTGAATGTAAACATCTTCATTCGAGAGTGTGACAAAGATAAAGAAATAACTCCACATTATACTAAGGGATTCTAGTGATGTATATTAAGACATGAAGCAGATGGATCCCGTAAAATGATCTCTTCCTTCAGAGTTAAGAGAGACTCTAAAGTGTTTGTGTGGTTTCCCGTAGAATTACGATCACATGTTTACTTAGAAACAATGAAATGTATCATTTCTTTAGGCTTTAAAGGTGGCTTTATCTTCAACCAAACTACGAAACTTGATATAAGTTCGAACGTTCGGATGAAGTACTTGTCTGACCGGTGTAACAATAAAAACAAGTATGCTTTGGAATTATTTTGAGTGACTAGGATAAGCATAGAAATCTCAAGAAAAAATAAAAATTGGATCTATTGGGAAGAAACGTCTTAGGACTAGAACATTTCATTAAGATCAGACAAAAAGAAAAAGAGATTTCATGGTACTGACCACGAAGGTGGACATTCGTTAATTCCATGGTGAATAAGCTAGAACATTTAAATTGTTCACCGTCAATGCGTAAGTATGTGTTGGATTTTGGGTTTCTTTCAATTCGTGGTGATAATGAATTTAAGATCATAAACACAAAATGTGTTGTAGCCATAAACCTCGGTGGTAATATCTAAGAGTCTCAAGGGTTACATTTATGAATGCGAAAGTGATGGAGAAATGGTATGAGGTGGTTCCAAAGAAATAATGTACCCCTGCTATGCGAAAGTGACTAAGTAGTTAACTCTGAACTCAATGTGAGAAAAGTCAGGTAGCTCTTGACTTATGTGAATGAACAACCTTATTGGGAAGAAACGATTGGTGTAATCGATTCATTAAGGCTTCAACATAGATAGCCTTTGAGGCATTGGACGACATGCAACAACATGCTTCTAGAGACACTTAACTACTGCATAGATTAGAAAATTTATACCAGCCACATCATTCGTAATTCATATCTCCAAGATATTTACCTTCAAACCTGCTCAATTTTCTAATATTTTTGGTTTTTTTTTTATCATTTTACAAAAAGAAATAAATGATGAAAATAAAGTAAATATTTTTGTATTTTTGTTTTTCTGAAAAAGAAATAAAATATTTTTGGATTTTCAATATTCTGAAAAAGAAATAAAAACAGAATAAAATATTTTTGGATTTTTTATTTTCTGAAAAAGAAATAAATACAGAATAAAATATTTTTCGATTTTCTATTTTCTGAAAAAAGAAATAAAAACAGAAATAAGTAAAAAGAAATAAAGAAAATGTACAAAGGATCGATGAAGTTCCTAACCACGAATGTACAATAGACTATGAGTCACCACAAACATTCACACTGGTTCGCATCAGGAACTGTTAACTACTAGTTACTACGATCGTTCACACCAATTCACAGTGTGAACAGTTAATTGCAAGTCACTGCGAGCGTTCGCACCAATTCCCAGGTCTTATCAAAGCTTTATGACTGCGAAGGTGCTTTCGGAACTTATTCAGCCTCTATCATTTTGTTAGGTACAATATTGTGTTGCGTCTATTAGGCTCGTTAGCTAGTCCATGTTTATCTCCGGTATGGGCATGTCCATCCGTGAGTTTTGTAGGGTTTAATATAAATAGATGCTTGCATGCATCCTAGAACTAAATGATTAGTAACGATTAGAGAAGTATTTTAAAGTTATTCATTGTTCTTGTTTTGTAACCCTAGAATCCTCTACAACGGAAGTTCTTAGTCGAGCTCTGCTGAGGATTGAGTAATCTAATCATTTGACTCATTCAGATCCATACTTGTGTTTTGTTTTTACTATTTTCATGTTCATTACTTACCTGTTACGAAGATCTAATCCATCAAAGAGTTTTTATAACTCATCAATTGGTATCAGAGCAGGAGGCTGTGTAATTCATACACATCTTTTCTGTGAAAGAGTTTACGATTAGAGTTATTCCGCATTAACTGATATTTATTGAGCCGTCATTCCATAATTGACGTAACTCAGCATTTAATTGATTTGCCCTAATATTACATATTACAAGTCTGATCTTTCAAACAGGTTAAACGATCAAGCATGGACGAGTCACAATCTAATCCTATCAACATCTCAAACAACATTTGATCAACGACAAAGATTCCTATTCTTTACACCCAGGATTACGAAGTTTGGGCGCATCATTTTGAAGATTATGTCATCGGATCTGAAGATAATGGGTATCTTATTTGGGAAGCAATCGTGTCTGGACCATTTGCTCACTCAAGAACATCTAAAATCATTAAAACTCAGAAAGAGTATAATGATCTGTTAAAGGATTTAAAGGACGTTGCTTAAGACGAAAAGGAAAAGTTTCAGTGCAACATTAAAGCATTGAGACTGATTCGATTCGCTCTTTAACCTAATACATTTAGGTTGGTGAGTTCCTGCAGTACTGCTAAAGAAATCTAAGATAGGCTGCGAGAGCTATATTCCACAGATGAAGATTTGGAGCATTCTATTCAAACCCTGCTTTTGTCTGAGTTTGGTGAATTTAAGCAGAATTCTGATGAAACTGTTACTCAGACGTTCGATCGCTTCAATCATCTTCTTAGCAAGATGATCAAACATGATATAGAAAGGAAGTTGATTGAACAGAAGGTCACCTTTTTGAATGGCCTAAGATCCGAGTGGAGAGCTGTCGTGTCCACTGTTAAAGCTCATGAGCAGTTCAAGTCTTATTCGCTAGCAAAGCTAGTGGGAATTTTGAAATCCTAAGAAAATATTGTCATGCAAGAAAAGAATGTGGTCTCAAGTTTGGGGTCCTTTGCCCTCCTGTCTAAAAGCAAAAATGTGGTAGAAGATGAAGATCTCAACCTAGAAGACTATGATCTTACTTCTGAAGATTATGCAATGATGGTGTCTAATCCAAAGAGGTTCATCAAGAAAAGGTTCCCTACCAATAAGAACCAAAATTGGCAGGGAAGCTATGGTTCTGAAAAGGTTAGGGAGGAGCCAAAGACAGAGGAACCGAAGAAAGAGGCGAAAGTTGATGGAGATTATGGTGTGAACTGCTACTACTGTGGAGGAAAGAACCATTATGCTAAAGATTGTGTTCTGAAGAAAATGGTAGAGAAGGATGAGGAAAAAGATGAAGAGGCTGTGTTGATGAAAAAGTTGGAAGAGATCAAGAGGAAGAAAGCTGCTACTAACCCTTCTATGAATGCTGTTATTGTACAAGGTTCGGCAGAGGATGACAAGTTCGGTGGCGTGTAGGTGTGGTCAACCGACTTAGAGGATGATGAAGTCAGGAAGCCATCTCATGGAAAGGCATATGTTGCGAGAGGTGATGAAAGCGGTGGGAAGTGTTTGATGGTGACTGATGTATCTCACATGAGGGGATACAATACAGACGGTGGGAATGAGGACACCAAGGAGCGAGAGGACTTATGCTTCACAGCAAAACCTCTCAGTGTGCAGATCAATGAGCTTGATGAATTGATCAAGAAGGTACAATCTCTTTTTATTTCATTTAAAGTCCCACAAAAATCATATGAAAAAGAATTAAATAGCTTAAATTCAAGAATCTCAAATCTGGATAGTTGTTTAACTCAAACTCGGGTCACCAATTCTAACCTAACTGACCAAATAAGAAGGGTGTCATCCAAGAGTGAGGAACGGAGGATGTGGATAGAGTTGAAGGAGTCGGAGCTGATTAAATCTAAGGACGAAAACATTTATTTACAAAGAGACAATTTAAAACTGTTGAAACAGAGAAATGTTTTTTGTTTAATTGCTAAACGTCTTTATGATAACATCACTCAACTACATCTGAACTATGAAATAGGGCAGAAAATTCATCGTATGATTTTACCCTTCCTTGAGTTTAAGGAGGATGAAATCGATGCTGAAGCATATAACTGCGAAAGCGTTGTATCGTCCGATGATGTGAATCCCACCTATATGTATGGTCTGGACAAAATCGAATCTTTTATAAAGTCCAAGGACCATAAGGACATGCTGAAAAACCTTTTGGATGAAAAAAATAAACTGAAACTAAGGACCGAAACCATACAAAAATTTGACTCATTGAATGCCAACTTGAGCTCAGAAAATAAAATTGATGTTGAAAACGCGTCTGAGCTTAATGAGGATGATGATATGAGCGTAATTTCTGTAGAGGATGAAGTCGATTGTTCTGAGTTTGTCAAGAGTGAACCCGAAAACCACAAAAATCTTATTTCTGAAAATTCTGTGGAGTTTGCTTGATTGTCCCAAAATAAGTCCCCGATTCTAGAAGAAAAGGCTGTTTTGTACCAAAAGGTGAGGACTACACCAAATCAAGTATACAAGGTCACAGGAGTAACCGAACATCAAACAGCCGAACTCACTGCCATAGTGAACGAAGATAATGCAGATGGCTGTGATGAGTTTTTCTGGTCTGCTCCTATAGATAATGCCGACGAAACTGTTGGTGTGTCAGAGCGGACGTCCTAGAAAACCAAAGGCAGATATGTGCCAAAGCCACTGAACAAGCCCGACAACTTCGATGTGCCACGCACTAGTGGTACAAAAGAAGCTCCTGTAGAAGAAGTCACTTCCACAAGCGAAACATCATTTGTGAAAAGTGAACCGGCTGACAAGAAGCAGAAGCAAAAGGCTAACATTCACAAACAGCCGAAACAAGTGAAGGATCAAAAGCAGCAAAGGAATCTGAGATACAAAAATAATCTCTCAGAGCGAAAGCAGTTTTGGCGATCTCAAAACGCCCATTTCTCTTATCATGACAAAAATTCAAAGTCAGAGAAAAGTGCTGTCAGGCCGCAAGAGGGCAACAACAATCGAAAGGACAAGTTCGGTTCAGAGAGTAATAACAACCGAAAGGACAGGTTCGGTTCTGAAAGGAATAACAGTCGAAGGGACAAGTTCGGTTCAGAGAGTAATAACAACCGAAAGCATACGTTCGGTTCCAAAAGCAAAAGCTACCAAAGTTCAAGGTTCGGTCCCACTAATGACCAAAAACAAAAGGGTCACCTAGAACCTCACATCAGGAAACATTCTCAGTCCAAATTCTCTCATTCTGATACTTCTCATTCTAAACCTAATCCTGTTCCAACTCAAAATCCAAGATCATCATCGAACTTGAAAGGAAAATCGAAGGTTTCCTCAATCAAGGATGATTGAAAGCAGTCCAAGGTCCAAACGCCAAAACCTGAAACCAAAACAACTGTAACTAATCCTAACAAAATCAAAGTATACACCGTTAAGAAGAAAGATGAAACAACTCTAATAAAAAGAACATACCTTGTTGATGTTTCTCTTACTATACTTGTTCCTGTGAAAGGCTCACGTGGACCCAAGAAACTTTGGGTTCCTAAATCTGCTTAATTTTTGCAGGTTATAAGTGACGAGCAGTTCGACGAAGAATGGTACATTGACAGTGGCTGCTCACGTCACATGACAGGAAGGAAGGAAGAGCTGAGGGAATTTCGATCTCTTCAGAATGGTGGGAATGTCAAGTTCGGGAACAACTCATATGGAACGATAAAAGGTTATGGGATGATAACTAATGGAGATTTTACTATAAGAAAGGTGGCGTACGTTGAAGGGCTACAACATAACCTCATTAGTGTATCTCAGCTTGTTGGAGGTACCGGTTTTAAAGTTTCATTTGACGATGAGGGTTCGGAAATCATAGAGAAGAAAACAAAAAGGGTGATTCTCAAATCAGAATGCAAAGGCGAAATGTTTCCTCTCAATCTCAAACCTATCAAAGGAAATTCAGCTATCTGTCTGTTATCCAAAGCTCATTCTGACGAAAGCTGGTTGTGGCACCGAAGGCTCTCCTATCTCAACTTCAAGGATATCAACAAGCTTGTCACCGGAGGTCATGTTTGAGGTCTTCCATTGCTCAAGTTTGATCGAGAACATTTGTGTGCTGCGTGTGAAATGGGGAAGCAGAGTCGTCAAAGTCACCCATCCATTATAAACACTAAAGTTGTTGAACCACTTGAGTTACTTCACATTGACTTATGTGGTCCATCATCTATTGAAAGCATTGGCGGTAGTAAGTATATTCTTGTTATTGTTGATGCCTTTTCACGTTTTACATGGGTATTCTTTCTGAAGCACAAATCTGAAGCCACTCTCAAGCTAAAAATGTTTATTAAGCAGGTTGAAGTACAACTGAGAAAAGTCGTTCGCAACATCAGGAGCGACAATGGACTGGAGTTCAAGAATATAGAATTTGAAGACTTTTTGGCAGAAAAAGGAACCAGTCACAACTTCTCATCACCCTACACCCCTCAACAAAACGGAATTGTTGAAAGACGAAACCGATCTTTGTGTGAGGCGGCCCGAACCATGCTAAGTTTCGCTTCTCTAGCTTTATACTTCTGAGCTGATGCTATTGCTGCAACATGTTTTACGCAGAACATGTCCTATCTCAATAAGCATTTCACTCTTACTCCTTATGAGATCATCAACAATAGGAAGCCGAACGTTAAATTCTTCCATGTATTCGGCTCACGATGCTGCATCTTCAACTCTAAAGAACATCGTAACAAATTCGACGTTAAATCTGATGAAGGAATTTTTCTGGGTTACTCACTAACTTCAAAAGCATATCGGGTTTTAAATAAGCGTTCGAGGAAGATTGAAGAAACGTATTATGTGACTTTCGATGACAGCTACGTCAAGAAGCTGAAGGCCACTGAAAAAACAGTTGGGGAGATTTTCTCTCAAACAGGTCAAGTCACGGCCTCAATTGCTAATTTGTTTGAGCAATTTGTAGAATTATTCGATGAGCCTGAGAAAGCTACTCTATCGGAAGCTAAGGCTGCAGACAACAAATTCGACCATCTGAAGCAAATCGTCGAAGATGCCGCCAAACGAATGAGTGAAGGAGAACAAGTTCCAAATGAACCTCTTCAGCAAGGCGCTTCAGTTGAGGGGGAGAATCCATCTTCTTCAAAACAGCCGAGCTCACAAGTTGAATGGGAGAACTCTACTCCAGCTGTACCCGAAAGCTCTATTGCACCCGAAGGTACTGTAGCACCCGAAAGCTCAACACCACCCGAGAGTCCTGTAGCACCAGAAAGACCAGCTACACCTGGAAGCTCATCAGTCGAGGGGGAGAATGCCGATATGTTTTACGACGATGATAGCCAATCTGAATTAGAAGAAATGGTGAATGCTGAATTGGATCCATCCTATGATCCAAATTACCCTCCTCTTGTTAAATGGACCTGAGATCATCCTGTTTCATAGGTAGTGGGTAATGTCTCTGAAAAGGTCCTGACCCGATCTCAACTAAAGGCAAAACAAACATCTCTATTCTCAAGAGTAGAATTCTGCATGTTTAACTCTTTTGTCTCAAAAATTGAACCGAAGACAGTAAATACTGCTCTTGATCACTCTGACTGGGTTCAAGCTATGCAAGATGAACTCAATGAGTTCGAAAGAAATAAGGTTTGGCGACTCATTCCCACTCCTAAAGACGCCTCAGTTGTTGGTCTCAAATGGGTCTTCAGAAATAACATGGACAAAGAAGGCAATGTGATTAGAAACAAAGATTGTCTAGTGGTGAAAGGATACTGCTAGGAGGAAGGAATTTATTATGAGGAAACTTTTGCTCCGGTAGCGAGGTTGAAATCTGTTCGAATATTTCTGGCCTATGCTGTACACAAGAACTTTGAGGTCTACCAAATGGACGTAAAGTACGCATTTCTGAATGGAGAACTTGAAGAAATGCTATACGTGGAGCAACCTCCGGGATTCATTAATGAAAAGTACCCCAATCACTGCTATATTATGGACAAAGCTGTTTATGGTCTGAAACAAGCATCTAGGGCATGGTATGAAACGCTAACAAAGTTTTTAAAGATGTTAAAATTCAAACAAGGTTCGGTTGACCCAACCTTCTTTCGTAAGAAGGAAGGTAACCACCTTATGATTGTGCAAATCTATGTCGATGATATCATCTTTGGCTCAACGAATCCTAGCTTAACAGTTGAATTCAGAAAGCTGATGGAGACTAAATTTGAATGAGCTCAATGGGTCCGGTTAACTTTTTCCTTGGTTTAAATATAGACAGGGACCCGAAGGCATCTTTATCAACCAGGAAGCTTACACCAAGACTCTTCTTGCTAAATTTGGTATGATGGGAGACTCAAAGGTTAAAGTTCCAATGGCGTTCGGGACCAAGCTCACTCCATCCTTGGATAAACCGGTAGTCGATATTACGCTATATCGCCAGATGATCGGTTCTTTAATGTACCTTACTGCTAGCAGGCCTGATATAATGTTTTATGTCTGTTACTGTGCTAGATTTCAGGCGAATCCTCGTGAACCTCATATGCTAGCAGTGAAAAACATACTCCGGTATCTGAAACGAACCACCTCTCTTGGTTTATGGTATCCATCAAACTCAGGTTTCTTCGTTCAAGCCTACTCAGATGCAGACCTTGGAGGTTGTGGACTAGACAGGAAAAGCACCACTGGAGGCTGTCAATTCCTAGACGAGAAGTTGGTTAGCTGGCAATCAAAGAAACAGACTTATGTATCTCTGTCTACAGCTGAAGCAAAATACATCGCAGCTGCCTCCTGTACATCTCAAGTGATTTGGATCCAAAGACAGCTCCGGGACTATGGACTCAATATGAAAAAGATCCCACTATATTGCGACTCAGAAAGTGCAATTAGGATCTGTCATAACCCAGTGCAACACTCCAAGACTAAGCACATAGCACTGAGGTATCACTTCTCTAAGGATCATGTGGAAGATGGGAACGTCGAAATTCACTTTGTTCGAACCACTGATCAATTGGCTGACATCTTCACCAAAGCTCTTCCTGAAAGCATCTTTCAACAAAATTCTACAAGGGCTAGGAATGAGGGAATCGGAGTCAGTACCAAAGATTACTTCTCAATATCAAAAGTTGGAAGAGAAATAGACCGAACGTTCAGGTTCGGGTCTCATGTATGCCGAAATGAACCGAACGCTCGGGTTTGGGTCTTGTTCTGGTGTACCGAAATGAACCGAACGCTCGGGTTCGGTCGTATCATCTGCTCTTCGCTTATCACTCAAAGGTAGTTTCTTTGGTTGTAAATCTTTTGTATTATTTTCTCAAATTCATTTATCTTATTATCAAAGTTCTTTTCTTTTTCAAACTTAATTTTTTTTGGCACCCGAAATAGACCGAACGCTCGGGTTCGGTTCCAAATTTTTTCTCAACCGAAATAGACCGAAAGCTCGGGTTCGGTTTCAAAATTTTTTTTTAAAACCGAAATAGACCGAACGCTCGGGTTCGGTTCCAACATTTTTTTTGTATCCAAATTTTTTTTATGTCTTATTTTTTTTATTATCAAAAATTCCAAAAAATAAAAAAAAATAAAAAAAAATTCCAAAATTATTTTTTATGTCTTATTTTTTTTGTCTTTTCTTCTTTTCGTAAATTCAAAAACTCCAAAAATATATTTTTTTTAATTTTTTTATTATTTATTATTTTGTTTTGTTTTGTTTCTTATCCTTTTATGTGTCTATTTGTGGGGAAATCATTTCACTAGTTAAGTGTCCCTAGAAGCATGCTGCTGTATGTGTCTAAAGCCTCACCTGATTCTGAATAATAGCCTTACTGACTTGGTACAAACAAACCTTGTCTTCCCAATTAGGCTCTCATATTAATTCTAATCATGAGCTACCTAACTCTCTTCTCACATGAGATAAGTGTTTTCTGCTTGGTCCCTATTTTAACAGCAGTTGTACTTTGGTTTCTTTACACCATCTACACTACTTTTCTCCATCTTATTCACTTCACAAAAGTAACCTTGAGACTCTCAGAAATTACCACTGAGGTTTATGGTTACATAATTTCTGTGTTCACGATCTTAGCTTCGTGTCACTACGTGCTAACTGAAACCCACAATTCAATTCCTACTATGCATTGACGGTGAACAATAAATTTGGTCTAGCTTTCACTGATGAATTGACAGAATTATCCATGGGGATACAATGTGAAATCTCTATTTTTCTTTTGAGTGATTCCTATGAACTTGTTAAATCCAATAACATTTCTTCCCTTGGAATCCAGTTTTAATTTTTTTTGAGATTTTACATACATTATTTTACCTTGCCACTTAAATTATCTCCAACCTACTTGTTCAACAGACTACATTGGTCTCACAAGTACTTCGTTCGATTTCTGTCTTATATCAAGATCAGGAATTCTGAATTGAAGCGAAAGCCACCCAAATAAGCCTAATTAAAAGAAGCCTTTCAACACTTCGTAATAAGTGTCTGATCGTTATTCAACGGGAAACCACACAAACACTTTAAGGTCTCTCTTGACTTTGAAGGAAGAGATTCGTGCCCGGGATCCATTGTTTCGTGTCTTTATTGACATCACATAATCCCTCAAATCTGTTGCTTTATTTCTTTTTCTTTTACACACTAAGCACGAAAATCTTTTTGATTTTCCAAAATTCTGGTTTCACTAGTTACAAGGCATTTTAATGGGATTGGCAGTTATAAACGGGTTGTGGTCAATATTAATCCATGTGGGTAATTTTGCTTTAAAGATGCCGTTAACTCTAAAGGGATAAGATGATAAAATGTTGACTCAGGCGGGAGTCCAATCGATTTGATTTCAAACGG
Organism: Lactuca sativa; assembly: GCF_002870075.4. Classification (NCBI taxonomy): domain Eukaryota; kingdom Viridiplantae; phylum Streptophyta; class Magnoliopsida; order Asterales; family Asteraceae; genus Lactuca; species Lactuca sativa. The sequence continues at coordinate 170,449,268 of NC_056627.2, read as the reverse complement.
CGCTAGAAGGCCAGGCGTGCGAATTGGAACCGTTTCATCTAAAAATGGCGTCTGATGGGAAGGCGTGTAAATCGGGACTGACACTCTCTCTCATGCGTAATCATCGGCAATACTAACTGTCACACGTCATTCGCCTCCGAAAAACTCTACGTATTTCATTCGAAGTTTGGGAAAGATTCTTCTCTCTCCTCTACCCACAGTATAAAAGGTAACGTAAACCTTTGTTTACCTCTTTACTGCATCCATATTTCCAGAGAGCAAGAAAACCCTCCAACACTCTACTGTTCATCATCTCTCCCATCTTCTTCACAACAATGGCGGATTCTTTATCAGTTCACGCTACTTCATACATCTTGCAGATTCGTCCCCAGCAGAGTTTGATCATTGATCTTACTCCTCAAGCATACGACGCTTTCATGTTCCCAATAATCGAATGCTTGAAGTACTCGCCGATTGCTCCTGCTCTCACCAGAGCTGAAGCAGTTCCCATGGAGTTCTTGTCCCATATATTTGCCACTGATCACTACGAAGAGGTCGTCAATCGTATCTTCTTCGACGTGTTCAATCACAAGGTGTCGATTTCCAAGCAGAGATTCTGCTCATTGTTAGGGTTTGAACCTGATTCATCGAGGGTTAACCCTGAAACCATTCCAATGGGTCATCTTTTCAACATGTTCTACAACATCGGGTACACTGAGGTGCTCACAACGGTCACAAAATTCAAGAAATCGTGCCTGCCTCCTCAGTGGAATGGGTTATTTACGGTACTATTCGAGGGGCTGTCTGAACGTAGTGCTGGATCGGACGGGGCAAGTCGTCTTTTTCTCTCGATTCTGTACGGGGTCTACAACGGAATCAATATGGACTACGGGTCGGTCCGTTGGCAACAACTTATTCAGAGTCTCTCTTCCACATCTCGGCATTCTGAGATTTCATACGCCCCGTTCTGGACTCTTTTCACTAAATGGGTGATGGACAAGTACCACATCTCCATCGTTGCTGGTTCTCCAATGTCTTCGATTGGTACTTTCCATACCACGAAGATCATTATCTCCGACGCATCAAAATTTCCCTTCAACGGTTCAATCCCTGAATCGATGTATGGCGACGTCCCATCCGACAGCCGGATAATCAAAACATACAAGGAGTTCCGACGCTCTGGTCCGAGAGAGGTTACTCCTGAGATGCTCAAGTCAATTCACGACGCTGACAAGCCTGCCCCAAGAGGAAAGAAGACTGATAAGGGCAAGCAGGTTGTAAAGGGAGCGAAAGGCCCATCTCCCAAGAAGAGAAAACCCACCAAGACTATCCAATCCCCTCCGATGAAGAAACGAAAAACCCAACCAAAGCGAAAGCCAATCATCGCTTCGTCCTCAAGCGAATCTGAGGAAGAAGGTTCGGATTCTAAAGGATCTCCTCGTGGTAATACTCCACCACGGTCGCCTACACCAGAGATCCACATTTCCACTTCTCCAGTTTCTTCTCCACCAGTTACTATTCCTTTTTCTATTCCCCCCGTAACTTCCACCACTGAAATACCATCAACCTCCATCCCAGTACCACCTCCCATATTTACCGAAGCAACCACCACCACTGCAGAAGTAAGAACCAACGTATCTGATACGGGGGTTCATACTGACGCACCCAAATCCACCTCAGCACCCGAACCTACACCAACAACCGAACATACCACCCAACCCCAACCTACCTTTACTACCGAGCCTCCAACTTCACCACCACCATCCTCTCCTGCTCATGTAGCTGAGAGTGAAGAACAATTCCTTGGCGGGGAGGACATGACCTTCGATTCGGTCTATTACAGTCCGTTTCAGGTTCAGAGTGACGATGATGACGATGCTCCTGTCACAAAGAGGCATCTCAAGGAGCTTCACGATAAAATCGATTCGTTCATCGCCTCATCTTCTACATCCCAGTCCTCCATCTCTGAAGCTGCCATTCAGAAAATTGTTGATTCTTTTTCCAAAGCTCATCAAGTTTCTCTTGATTCCGCCACTGCAGCCATTGATGCCTCAACCAAAGCTTGTGAGGCAGTGACCGAAAAAGTCGATAAACTATTTACCGATGCTTCTACCCTGTTACAATCTTTACAGGAAACTGTTGCAGCCACCAAAACAACGCTGGAACCAATTGTCAACCAGCTGGCTACGTCAGTTGCATCAGAGCTGAAGTCGTTTGCTTCACTTCGTCAAACTCTTTCTGACAACAACTCAACTTTCAAAACAACCATTGAGGAGCACCTCGCCAAGCTTCAAGAAGACTTAGCTGCTGAGAACTCCCTCATGGATGCTCTCGCAAGGAAGACTACCGCTCTGAAGGTCAAGAGTATTCAACTCTCCCACTCTCAACAGGAGATTGAGTCTCTTCGATCTGAAAGACAGATAATCTCTTCGTGTGTTTCGGATGTCCATGCATCTATCTCCAACATCCTGGAAGCACATGACCCGATCCTCAACTACTCTGTGAGGCGTGACCTTGCAGAAAAGCTTGCTCCTGCCCTCTCTCTCCTGGGCAAGATAGAAGGGCTCCTTGAGTTTGTGTCCATTACGAAACAAGGGGAGAAAAAGAGAATGTGTCTCAACCGCCTCCTACTTCAACAGCAACACATACAACCGAACCTCCTCCAGTACGCCAAGCCTCAGGTTCCAGTGTAAAAGACAAGGGCAAGAAAAATGTTGAGGAGAGCGACGATGATGATAAGGAGACAATTGCCGACCTTTTGAAGCGATAGGGTCGAGATAAAGATGCAGACATCAGTGCTCGTGTAGCTAGAGAGGCTGAAGAAGCCGAAAGAAGACAAAAAGAAGCTCACGACCTTCTTGAGTGCAGGAAAACTCTTTTTCCTCCTTGGACTCTTGAGAAGCTACTTAAAGAAGCCATCGACACACCCAGCATCTTGTGGCTAGAACCGATGATCTCTTTGGATCGTTCTAACACTGTCGACTCTCAGTTCGACATGCCACTAACCTGAAAGGCGTTTGTATTCCATGCCTTTGACAACACCGCTGAGTTCCCTCATCCTCATCAAAGGTTGATCGGGACTTGGTTGATTTCTATCTGAGGGCCACTCAACCACAGTACCAAACATGGAGCGCTCAGAAGATTATCAATGTTCGGATTCTGAAGCTGTACAGGGAAGGAAACTTCACCAATGTTCGGTTTAAGGTGCTGAGAGGATCTGCTAAGACCGAACAAGCACTCTCGCTTGCTGATCTTCCCAACTTGAATCCACACGACTGGATCATCTTGCACAACATTCTTCTTACAAACAAAGCTGAATATGGTCCGATCATCGACCACTTTAAGAGGATGCTTGTCTGTTATATAATGGAAGTCGCCAAGATGGATCAGGAGGTAGTGAGCGTATTCAATAAAAAGCCTACCATATCTCCTGTTGGCTTAGCAAGTGACCTAAACATGATGCAGATGGGAAAGATAGACCCAAAGAGAAACTCCGTTATGTTTACCATAATCGAAGGCCAGAAATGTCTTTTCGCTTTGGCAGACAAACATCTCTATACCACTGCATGTCTGGAGCATGTCTTAGGGATTATCCATCAGTGCAAGCAGAACACAGCGGATGATAAGAAGTACTTTGACGATATGATTCAATGGTACATTCGCTTTAGACAGACTATTCTTGCGCTTATCTCACGTCTGTTTGTTACAACCAAGAAGGTTCCCGCAGCTGGTCCAAGCAAGAAGAAATAATAGTCTCGCTCCAAATTGACGCAAAGGGGAAGATTGTTAGGTCCAGTATTGTGTTACGTCTATTGGGCTCGTTAGCTAGTCCATGTTTATCTCCGGTATGGGCCTGTCCATCCGTGAGTTTTGTAGGGTTTAATATAAATAAATGCTTGCATGCATCCTAGAACTAAATGATTAGTAACGATTAGAGAAGTATTTTAAAGATATTCGTCGTTCTTGTTTTGTAACCGTAGAATCCTCTATAGCGGAAGTTCTTAGTCGAGCTCTGCTGAGGATTGAGTAATCTAATCATTCGACTCATTCAGATCCATATTTGTGTTTTGTTTTTACTATTTTCACGTTCATTACTTACCTGTTACGAAGATCTAATCCATCAAAGAGTTTTTATAACTCATCACATTTCTAAGCCTTGAAGAATGCAATTGAAGGTTTGCTTAGGCAAGACTTTCGAGAAGATGTCGGCTAGCTGATCAGCGGATCTAACAAAGTGTATCTCGACATTTCCATCTTCCACATGATCTTTGATGAAGTGATACCTCAGTGCGATGTGTTTTGTGTTTGAATGTTGCACTGGGTTGTGACAAATGCGAATGGCTCTCTCGGAATCGCAATATAAGGGGATTCACTTCATATTGATGCCATAGTCGTGAAGATGACATTGAATCCAGATTACTTGTGAAGTACAAGAGGCATTGACTCTGTATTCTGCTTCAACAGTTGATAGGGAGATGCCAGTTTGCTTTTTAGAATGCCAACTTACGAGTTTACCATCAAGAAATTGGCATCCTCCCGCTGTACTCTTTCGATCAGACCGTAATCTCCAAGATCAGCATCCGAAAATTCTTTTACAAAGAAACCTGAAATTGAAGGGTACCATATTCCTAGTGAGGATGTTCGCTTGAGATACCTGAAGATATTCTTAACAACAGTCATGTGCGGTTCACGAGGATTCGCTTGAAACCTGGCACAATAGCAAACAGAAAGCATGATATATGGACGACTAGCAATTAGATACATAAATGAATCTATCATTTGATGCTAGAGAGTCATATCAGCAGTTGGCTTGTCCATAGACGGTGTTAGTTTCATTCTGAATGCCACTGGAACCTTCACCTTTGAATCTCCCACCATTCCAAACTTAGAGAGTAAGGTCTTTGTATAAGCCTCCTTACTGATAAAGATACCTTCCTAACTATGTCTTATATTCAAGCCAAGGAAAAAGTTAATGGGACCCATGGAGCTCATCTCAAACTTAGTTTCCATCAACTTTCGGAACTCAACTGTTAATCTGGGTTTAGTTGATCCCAAGATGATGTCATCAACGTGAATTTGGACGATCATCAAGTGGTCACCATCTTTCTTGCAAAAGAAGGTTGGGTCGACCGATCCTTGTTTAAATTTAGCCTTTTTTTAAAAAGCAAGTAAGAGTTTCGTACCAGGCTCTTGGAGCTTGCTTTAGACCGTAAACTGCCTTGTCCAGAATGTAACAGTGGTTCAGATACTTTTTGTTTATGAACCCTGGCGGTTGTTCCACATAAACTGCTTCTTCTAGTTCCCCATTTAGAAATGCACACTTGACATCCATCTGATGTAGTTCGAAGCTCTTGTGTGTTGTGTATGCCAGAAAGATGCGAACAGATTCCAACGTTGCAATGGGTGCGAAGGTTTCTTCGTAGTCAATGCCTTCTTCCTGAAAATATCCCTTCACTACGAGTCGTGCCTTGTTTCTTATTATGTTTCATTCTTTATCCAGCTTGTTGCAAAATACCTAAGTCTCCAGACCTTGTTTCGTTCAAATTCATTAAGTTCCTCTGCATTGCTTGCACCCAGTCAGAATTATCAAGCGCAATTTGATCATTTTTAGGTTCAATCTTGGAGATAAATGAGTTGAACATGCCATATTCCACTTCAGAGAATAATGCAGTTCACTTCGCTTTATGTTGTGCTCTCGTAAGAACTCTTGAAGACAAATCTCCTATAACTTGAGTTTTTGGATGATCTCTGGTCCATTTAGCCATTGGAGGGTAATTAGGATCATATGTTGGATCCAACTCAACATTCACTTCTTCAGATTCTGACTGCACATCCAAATCATCATTCGCATTTCCATTTTCTCCCTCAAATGATTAGATCTTCTGGATTCGGATTCATCCCTTGGAAAGGTGGTTCTAAGCTGAATTTAGGGGTTTTGTTCTCCCCCTGAATAGGTGTATCAGGTGAGGAGGTGGAAGTGAAACCCTCCCCATGCAGTGTAACATTCACACTTGTTGATTGAGATGGAACTTCAGGGTCTTTCGGAGTGGGGTGCCCGTGTTCCATATCTTTTGGAGCATCACCAATGATTTTCTTCAGTTTGTCTTCCTTGTTGTTTGCTGCTTTGGATTCAGAGGAGATTGCCTTTTTGGCTCATCAAATAGGTTCATGAACTCCTCGTAGAGATTGGAGAGTGGAATGGTAGCAGGATTTGGTTTGGGAAAGATCTCATGTGATGGACTCTCATTCTTCTGAAACTTCTTTAAGTAATTGTCATCAAAAGTTACATAGTAGGTATCTTCTATCCTTTTGGACTTTTTGTTGAGAACCCTATATGATTTACAAGTCAAAAAGTAGCCCAAGAATATACCTTCGTCAGCCTTCACATCGAATTTGTTCCTTTGCTCCTTATAATTAAAAATAAAGCACCTGGAACCAAAGACATGGAAAAACTTGACATTAGGTTTTTGATTATTTATAATCTCATATGGAGTGATAGAGAATCTGTTGAATCGTAAAAAGTGACCCTCTTGAACTTCAGCTACCGCAACCTCCAAGCCACTGCAGTCAAGCCGCTTCATCAGCAGTCACCAACCGCAGTCTCTATCTTCCGAAGTCTCTATCTAGATTACGTTTCTTTATCCTTTCTGTAATACACTCTATTGTCCAGTATGCCTTGCATGGCTACTCTTAGAGTTTTAATCTAGTGATCTTTGTGAGTCTCTATAAATAGAACTCATTCTCTTGTAAACTAAAAAATGTAGGAAGTGTATCGCATCTAATTCTAATACACATCTCTGAAGTTATATTTTCTATCTTACTTATTCACTCTTCTTACTCTCATAATCGATCACAACCTCCCTTCCGAGCAAGTACTCCGTGACTTAATCACTAAGTTTGATCTCACTTATTAACTTGGCTTGAATGCATTCCTCGTTATGAATCAGCTTAAGTGTATACTTGATATAACAATTGTTGTCATTTACATTTCTTTACTTTTTCGCAACTAACTCTCTAACATCTAACTCTAAATATTATTGTTGAGCTTTAAGATCCTTCGAGATTAACTATTTTGCAATATACTTGTTCTAACGTTTGTTCAAGTGTGTCTCAAAGTTTTTTTTCTCAACAATTGGTATCAGAGCCATAGTGGTTGCTTTTTGAAAATCGGAACTCTGATTTTTCGAAGAGCCTTCTATACCACTAAAGCTCATTTATAAAACAAAAAAGAAACTTCAAAAAAATGGCACAATCATTATTCTGAATGTTTCCAATAGTCTCGGTGGTTCTAATCAAGACCGAATACTAGTTGCAATTGAATATCATCACTGGTCACAAAGGATGGAAAGATACTTAAGGAGACTTGGTAGAGATGTATGTCGATCCATAGAAGAAGGACCACATGTCCCAGTCCTTACACCAATCCAAATTGACGGAGCTACAACAAGACTAGGAGGAGGTCAACCAGCTATGAGCCATCCCACCAAGGATGATCTCGATAAAATGGAAAATGATGTTGTTGCTTTTTATGAAATCTCTTGTGGAGTTGCTCCTGACAACTTTGATATTATCATAAATTGCAAATCAACAAAAGAGATCTGGGATGTTCTCAAGAATCTGTACGAAGGCTCAGAGCAAGCTCAAGACAAGAAGCTTACAACTGCACTCAATGAGTTCAACAACTTCAAAGCTCATACTGGCGAAAGTTTGGAAGACTCCTTCAAAATATTCAACCAGATCGTCACCAAGGTATCCAATGGATGCACCATCCGAAGTAATCATGAAACAAACCTTCAGTTCCTTAATGGCTTAGGAAGACATTGGACTACGGCTAAAATGATAGTCCAAGGTGATAGAAAGATTCATTCCTTGTCACTCTACAAACTCTATGGGGAACTACAAGCACAGGAATCCATCGTACTCAAAGACTGTGCTGACTTCGGAGGACCTCTTGCTCTCATAGCACAGACTCCACATAATCAATCTTACTCTTCCACATATGACACTCCACCGTAGTCATACGAAGCTGATTCAGAGTATGATGATGAAGAAGAATTTCAAAAGGCAATTGCTCTAGTTAGCAAACAATTCAACCGACTACCACCTCACTCCATTCAAAAAAATCAACAATTCAACAAACCACCCTTCAATCGTAACTTCAACCCACAAATAAATCACTCACATTATCCTAAAAGTTCCCATCCACTACGACAATCTCACAATACCCAAGCAAAAGAAGCACCGTAGCCTACTTCAACCTCTGACTCCGGTACTCCCTTAGAAGACAAGACTAATGTTGTAGTTTGTCACAAATGCAACAAGGGGAATCACTTTGCAAGAGATTGTAAGGCCAATGTAGTTAAAGACAGAGCATTCTACCTTAGAATGGCTCAAGAGCTGGAAGAAAAGGAGAAAACAAGGGCATACGTAGCCCATGTCAAAAGAGACCATCAAGTGTGGTCATCCGGAGATGAAGATGAAGCCATCAGCAGTGTCAATGGTAAAGGGAAAATCTGCATGTTGGCAACTGTGGATGATGATGGGTCTACAAAGATGGACAAAAACTACTGTTACATGGCAAAGGATGGAACTCTAAGTATCGTTGAACAGGTAAAACTCATGATCCAAACTCTAAATTATAGCATGCATGATTGTCAACCTTACATAGATAATCTTAATGACACATGTGATGCCATCCTTACAGACTATAACAAAGGCTTAGATGAGAAGAACATTGAGTCCCAGGAGATGTTCCATGTGAGAGGACGACTGGATAACAAAAGACTCAAAATGGCTATGTTAGAAAGAGATTTAGAGTTAGAAAAAGATGAAAGAATGTTGAGTGAAACCCAATTAGAGATAGCTTTGAACCAGAGAGATTTAGCTTAGAGTGAAATTGTACGTTTAAATTTTTTAATCGAAAAATTGTTCAATGAAAGTGAAGCTATTGAAAATTTGGTAAATAATGGAACCATGGAAAACACATACAATTAGGGTTGGTCAAATGGATATCCTACCGCAATGGATTCCTCACCTTAGTTCAACAAAGACAGACTTTATGTCCCTCCAGACCGATAATTTCATTTCCCAGTCAATGACAAGACATTTCCTGAAGATATCAAAACTCACTTCGGTAGACTGTACAATCTAAGCAACAATTGTGTCATTGAGGAAATTGTGCCTGAGGTTTCGGTTCACACATGTGATCAAATTCCTTAGTGGCACTACTTTCCCAAATTCTCAAAACTCATCCGTAGTCGATGAAGAAATTGTCATTGAGGACACCGAAGTCTATAAAGACTTTCCATCTTTGTCCTCAGACCGCAGTGTCCCTCAATGCAGTCAAAAGTCCCACATAAGTCCCACTGAAGTCCCAACTAAGACTTACTCTACGGTAGTCAAGTCATCCTTACTGCACTCTTCTAACAAAAGTTCCGTCACTCTTCAAACGATTTACCATGAATTACCCATAGAAAATTTTGAAGTGGGTCAATGTTCCCAAATCCCAGAATCTTCAAGTTCTGATGAGTCAAGCACATGTTTTCACAAAATTTCAAAGGATTATAGGAAACCGCAGTTGAATAACAGGGACTGCGGTTCACCAAAATCCTTTGCTAAAAAGGCTTTCAAAGAAGAAATTCGGTCCCGAGGCACAAATAGACAAACTTTTTCACAAAACAAAAGGCATGTCAGATCTCAAAAATCCAAAAGTCCAGAAAAATTTGTTTTCTCTCACTATTTCTCAAACAACCCTACCACCAAGAAAACATCCAAAAAGGAATGCACAGTTTCAACAGTCATTCCTACTTCATCTGACACAAGTGAAAAGAGTGCAATGCCTTTTCGAAATAGTGTTTTTCAAATCTATTCCTCAGATGATCCGAAATGGAAAGGTATTTTACCCACTCCAACACATTTAAAGTCACGTCAAAATTTTAACAAATGGAAGGGTATCTTACCAAATCCAACAAAAACGACACCAAGATCTACACGTGCTAAACCTTTTTCAAAACAAACTTTTTAGAAAACTAAAAACATTCGTGTCAAATCTTTTCAACCTCGATCTAGTCAAAAGCCAAACAACACTTCCTTTAGACTGCCGACCAAACGTGGTGTCAGAACAAAAGACAAAATCTCAACCTGTGAGTGTCAGTGTAGTTGCAAAAATCAGAAACCTTGTAACTTTACAAAAACACACAACACTCCAAAATTTCACAAACACCTAGGACTAGGTTTAAAAGTTGACACGAAACCAGTCCCTGCAACCTCGGTCCATGCATCACTCAGAAACTCAATTGTTGTTCCAGGCTCCAAACAAGTTTGGATGCCTAAACTAACCATGTAATTCTCAGGCTTTGTGCAAGGAGGAACATGAAGATGAATGGTTAATTGACAGTGCCTGCTCCTTGCACATGACCGGAAGGTTAGAATACCTTCGGAATTTCAGTTGCAATGGTGGAAATGTTACATTCGGCAATAATGAGAATGGAATCATCCAAGGTTACGATGTACTCACTACGGGGACTTCTCAATTCAGAAGGTTGCTTATGTAGAAAGCCTTAAACACAATCTTATCAGTGTTGGTAAACTATGTAAGGTAGGCCATCAAGTTGAATTCAATGATCAATTATGTTACGTAATGACAAGTGATAGGAGCACCTGCTTGATCAAGTCATGATCCGAGGGTACCATGTATCCTCTGGATGTCTCTCTCATCATTGGTAAACCGCAGATGTGTTTCCTTTCCAAAGTCGTATCCGAAGTCAGCTGGATATGGCACCGCAAGCTCGCTCATCTCAACTTCAGATACATCAACACTTTGGCCACTGGAGAGCTGGTCAGAGGACTACCTATTCTCAAGTTCAACAATGACACTCTATGTCCTACTTGTGAATGTGGTAAGTAGTCCAAAGCAAGTCACCCCATGGTGATTGACTCTTCTATATCTGAACCACTTGAGCTTCTGCACATTGATCTCTGCGGTCCATCAACCGTAGCCAGTCTCCACCACAAAAAGTATATACTGATTATAGTAGATGACTTCACTCGCTTCATATGGGTTTTCTTCCTCAGACTCAAATCTGAAACACCGCAAATTCTCATCAACTTTATCAAAGAAATAGAACTCCAGATCAAGCTGCCAGTAAGATGCATCCATAGTGATAATGGAACCGAATTCACTAATCATCCTCTCAACAGCTTCTTGATGTTTAAAGGTATTAATCACAACTTTTTAGCTCCTTATACACCACAACAAAATGGAGTAGTAGAGACAAGGAACCGTACACTGGTCGAAGAAGCCAGATCCATGCTCAACTTCACACACTTTCCTTTTTACATCTGGGTTGAAGCTTTAGCAACCGCATGCTTTGTTCAAAACCGAAGTATTTTGTGCAAACGCCTCAATACAACACCATATGAGGGTCTCAACAATCATAAACCAAAAGTTCTCTTCTTTCATATCTTTGGGTGTAGATGTTTTGTGATCAACAACAAAGATCAGCTTAACAAATTTGCACCGAAGTCTGATGAAGGCATTTTTCTTGGCTACTCTATGGAGAAGGTTGCTTACCGGGTTCTTATCAGACGTACAAGGCTAATCCTTGAAAGCTTTGATGTGAAATTCTATGACTCTTACATCCACAACACCCCTCCATCCACTGACACCACCGCAATCATGGAAAGTGATATTCCTACTTCTTCAGGTCCTTTAAATCTAGTTGAAGTCAATTATGACGATCTTTTTGACCCTGTTGAAACGGCGAAACTATCCGAAGTTCTTCTGTCACTAGCTGCTCAACAACAACACACTGATGTTTCTGGTCCATCTCTATCCGAAGTAGCATCTCTCAATAATTTCACCTCTCCGGTTGAGGGGGGAAGCTCTACTTCGGATCAAGCAACAACCATCGAGGTCCCCGTACTTGATGATGCTCAAGTTCCTATTCTCAAAAAATCATTACCATCAAACGTATCCGGATTTGGATGATGAACTCATAGAGAACATTAACACTAGAACTGATTCAAAGATCATTACTCTCCCATCAGCAGTCTAGGAAGAACTTTCTCAGGTTCCAGAGGAACTCCCATCAGCAATCCAAGGGGAACCTCTCCAAACTGCTCAAGAAAATTTCATTCTCGCTCCAACAAGCCAAGATGATTCCACAGGCTGTTCTCAAATCCAAGGGGAACTGCCATCTCCAACCGAAGAAATTTATGATATTGAAGACACTCCTTCTACCGCAGCCGCTGATCATCTGATGCCTCGTCTACATGTATGGACAAAGGACGACCCACCAGGTCAAATTATTGGCAACCCATCTGCATGTATTCAAACTCGATCTGCCAAGGACTTATCTGATCATTGTCACTACGCAACATTTATGTCCACAATCAAGCCATGATCGATCAAAGAAGCTTTATTGGAACCTGATTGGATGCCTGCAATGCAAGAAGAACTGGAAGAATTCAAAAGGAACAAAGTGTGGCAACTCGTTCCTATACCGCAAGGCCATACTATTGTTGGAACAAGATGGGTGTTCAAGAACAAGTTAGATGAATCTGGTGCGGTTATCAGAAATAAAGCAAGACTGGTTGCAAAGGGCTACAGTCAACTGGAAGGTGTTGACTACGATGAAACTTATGCTCCGGTGGCTAGAATGGAAGCCATCCGAATATTTTTAGCATATGCTGCCCACAAAAACATCAAGGTACACCAAATGGACATTAAGAGTGCTTTTCTCAATGGGGAATTGAAAGAAGAGGTTTATCTTCAGTAACCTCCTGGCTTTGAAAGTATTGAATTCCCTGACCACTGCTACAAGCTTCAAAAGGCAGTCTATGGACTGAAAAAAGCCCCTAGAGCTTGGTATGAGACTCTTTCTAAATTTCTAGTCTCTTCAGGTTACAAAAGAGGAGTGATTGATCCCACATTATTTAGAAAAGAAAATGGTGACCACCTTATGCTTGTACAAATATACATGGATGATATCATCTTCGGATCGATTGATCAAGGAATGGTGGATGAATTTGCTAAGCTCATGACAAACAAATTCCAAATGAGCATGAATAGAGAGATTAATTTCTTTCTAGGTCTTCATGTCAAACAAATTCAGCAAGGGATATTCATTCATCAAGAGAAATACACCACTGAACTATTAAAGAAATACTCTATGGACAATTGTTGTTCGGCTAAGGTCCCTATGGTCTTCGGTTATAAGATCTCTGCTGATCCCTCTGGCGAATCTGTGGATCACAAGACTTATAGAGGTATCATTGGCTCTCTAATGTACCTCACCGCAAGCCGACCAGACATTATCTTTTCAACTGGTGTATGTGCAAGGAATCAGGTTGACCCAATAGTGTCACATTTGACCACAACCAAACAAATTATCCGGTACCTGAAAGGAAGCAAATCTCTTGGTCTATGGTACCCTACAGACAATGATTTCGGTCTGCAAGCATTTTGCCGATGCAGATCATGCCGGATGCAAAATTGATCGAAAAGTACATCTGGTGGATGTCAAATTTTGGGAGGTAGACTCATCAGCTGGTCCTCAAGAAAACAAAGTTGTGTTTCATTGTCTACCGAAGAAGCCGAATATGTTGCCGCAGCCTACTGTTCTTCTCAAGTTCTATGGATGAACATACAACTGTTAGACTACGGATGTAGAATGCTGCGGATACCAATCTACTGTGATTCTGAAAGTGTCACAACGATTTCTCATAATCCTATTCAGCACTCGAAGACGAAACATATTGAACTACGGTATCACTTCACCAAAGACCACATTCTGAAAGGTAATATTGAACTCATCTTTGTCCCTACTCATGAAGAGATTGCGGATGCTTTTACAAAAGCACTTGACTCTACCAAACTCAATGCGTTCTTACAAATGTTAGGGATGATGAATTCGGACCCTCAATTCTTCTTGAATTGATAGGTACTGCAGACCTTCTTGGTCTCCATTGCGGTCGAAACTGAAAGTCATTTATAATAGATGGTTTTGGTATATCCTGTGTACCGCAGTCTGTGTACCGTAAACATATATTATATCTATCTTTCACGGGTCTTTCTCGTTTGTTATCACTAACTTCTTGCACAACTGCTCTTCTCATTTTTCCCCACTGCAGTCATCCGCAATGATATAGAAGCCATCCACAATGATGTGTCCATCCGCAATCACATTAATTGATTTTCAGACTAATCACTCTTTTAAAAAACAAAAAAAATAGTGTTCTATTTAATGATCCTTCATTAAATAAAACATTAAATAAAGTACATTCCTTTGAGAAACTGTCACATTCTTTTCTTCTAAACCTTGTGTCAGACCTATTTTAGGTATGATGACAAAATAAAGATTTTCCAAATCAAATCCTTTTTAATATGTCTTTTCCTATTACCCCAAACCATCACATCAGTCACAACTTCCCCTTTATCCAACCGATTAATCTCTCCCCTACCACGCGTTCATCAGACGTGATACAAAACCTGGCATTTTATTAAATGCACACCCCTTTTCTGGTTAATCCTCAATTCAGATTTTATCCCTCTTTTGTCAATATGTGGTTGAGATTAAAGACACTAATTCAAGAGATAAACCCAAACGTTTTTACCCAATTTCACTTCGGTAAAAAATGTTTCCCACTTCATTGAGTCACTATAAAACCCCTTTCTTCTCCACATAGAAAATTTTACGCTCTCTAAATCTCCAATCCTCTTCTGCATTCTTCAAGCTTTCTCAAACTCATAACAATGGTGAAATCCGGTGTCTCAAAGAAACAATCCATGGCTTCAGGATCAGTGAACCCAACTGGTTTAGACTCTCCCATAATTGCTTCAAGCAATTTCAGAGCCATTTTCGAAGAACAACCTTCTTACAATGCTCCCACAAAACTTATGATCAAGTTCTTGAAAAATTACCCTTTGTTTGGTCCAATCGATGCTTTCACATATGTTGTCCCAATTTCAATCCTCTTCAAATGTGCCTTCTCCACCTATCGTCCACTCGATAACCCCCAAGAAGTTCATCTAAATCTGATCAATGACTCTTTGGTTATTCTGTCCAAAGAAAAATTCCTCACCGCCATTAACCTCCTTGTTCATCCTTCCATCAAGATTTTCACCCCATCAATGGTGGACATCACTTCGACACTCTAACAGATGGGTTATCAGAAAAAGATCAAAGGGATTGGAGAATTCAAGAAGAACCAATTGCCTGCGGTCTGGTAGTTCGTGTGCCACTTTGTCATCCGCAGTCTATCCGGCAGAACCGGAGGCACAGATAACATGGGACTCAAGCTATTGGAATTGGTATGGAGCATATTCACATGCCATGATGTGAACTACGGACGGATCCTTTGGGATGATTTTCTACAATACATTCCCAAAGAGAGCCCAAGGCAGAATCCAACTGAACTTACCTTTGCTAGGTTCTGGTCCCTCTGCATTTCAGATCTACATGCGGATGTAGGGATAGACATGGGCAGTGACATCAACTTTTTCGTCACCAAGGATCTCAAAAGGTACAATCCTTTTTCTGATCAAACAATCTTTGGCCCAATCCGCAGACATCCTGTCTATATTCTTTCCACCCTTGGTCTTGAGACTACTGATGTCTCAGACCACATTGAGGTTACGGAAGGTATGGACCCATATCTTCCTACCCCGCCTCTTCCATCCCCAGTCGTTAACCCTGAACGCACCGCAGTCCCTTCCTCTTCAACTCTCTCTAATGTTTCTGATTCCCAAAGACGTAAGAATAAATTTTCTACCCTTCATGGCCCCCTCAACACAAAGAAATCTGGAACTCCTAAAAAGGATGCTTCTAAACCCTCAAAACCTTCCAAGAAAAGGAAAACACCACCCGTAATCACAACTGTTGAACCAAGTCATCATGACTCCAGCAGTGATTCTGATGAGGATAACCAACCCATATCAATCCTCAAGAAATGCAAAACTGATCCTTCTAGCCAAACGCATGACCGGACCGATACCTCAGCCTCTCTACAGGCTCCAGTAGTCCTTGGGATGCCTACACATCCATTCAAAACTACCATCTTCTTCCTTTCAGACTCAAAAAGTGAGTCCGATTCACAGCAAAGAGGAGACTCCCCTCAGTTCATTCCGAAGGGGATAATACTGGTTCTCGCCCTAAAGTCTCCAGGGCTTCCCGACTGCATATTTTTTCTCCTGAGGTGTTGAAACCATCCTCTTGAATGTCACCCAAACACTACAAACACCTTCCCAACCGCAGGGCACTTCTTCCGCCCATGCCTGAACTGAGCCGAGGCCAAACTTGACCATGGGTCAAGGAGACCAAGGAAGCTCTGGAAATCCTACTCTGCTGACATTAGTAACAGGTGGCTTAGGCACGGTGAGCACAAATGTGCAAGGATCCGTGAACCTGAGGGACACCTTAGTGCGATTTCAAGGAATTGACGGTGAAAATTCTAGTGATTCATGGAGCAAGTACCAACCCTCCAATGAAGCTGAAGCAAAGAAGTATGCCGCTTTTCGTAGGGCATTTCAAGCACGCAAGGGTCAACAAATCAAACAACAATAGCTAAAGCAACAAGAAATACAAGCAGTGGCTAAGTATTGGGCAGATGCCATTAATAATGCCAATACCGTAGCCACCATCCTTAAAGTTCAAGATTGGATGACAGAAATGGCTGTAACCTTCCACAAGACTCAGGAAGCCACTACTGATCAACATGTCTCCAAAGTTCCTCCCAATACCAGTGCTGAAGGATCACAAGATGATGGACCCGAAATCGAAGTGTGTTCTGATCCCATCTTCGGTTTTGATGATGCTAAATTACAAGAGGTAAACGAACCCTTTCCTTCTGATGACGACCTCATGATGTTTGATGAAGACGAAGAACCCAACGGCTCTCATCATTCGACCTCTAAACCCAAAGAGAAGAAGAAGAAAACGAAGAATGTTGTTACAAGAATAGAGTTTCTAAGTCTTCAAGCCAAGGTCAATCAAATCCTTGCTACGGTTAAGCCAACTCAACCGCAACCAGAAGGCATACCTGGACCGCAGTCCCTGATGGAAAGGATTGAACGCCTGGAAACACGAGAGAGAATGGCTGCAGAGCGTATTTCACTTAAGGTCGAAATGGGGATCCGGTCTCTTGACAATAATTGGCAAGCTGACCACAAAGATTTCATGGCTGTAGCGGAACGCCTCATCTCTAAGGTAACCGCAATCAAAAGGGATCTTCAAGCAGCTGTTGCGGATCAAGCCTCCCACACTGACAAACTGATTCCGGAAACTCACACTGCCTATGAGTCCACAATTTCAGTCCTTTAAACTACTATCAATCGTCTGCAAATTTCCATGGTCCCGAAATTCTTCATCTTACCAAGGAAATCCTCATGTTACTCTTCAAACCCTCCATTCCAAACAATCAACAATTGGTCGAAGCCCTCAAAGCTCAATTCCAAGAGGTATATGCCAAGGTTGATGGCCTTCGTCAATGGCTTGAGGAGGCTCCGGGTTTGAACTCCTCAAGAGGGGGAAGTGAAGAAGAAGAAGTCCATCACTCCAATCACTCCATCTCTCCACAACATCAAACTCCCCCTGTCACTATAAAAAGTTCCTACACCACAACCTTCACCGCAACCATCTCACCACACTCCACCTCATAAATCTCCAGTGCAATAGGAAAACACTCCTGAGAAACCAGAGACGCCTCCTCACTTCAAAAAACTTGTGGAGTACATGTCCTTTCTGAGTTCAAATGACTCGCCTGCCACCACTCAAAGAATAAGAGATTGGAAGGCAGCCAAACTTGTTGAAGAAGTTTGGAGACTATGCAGTTTTGATACCATCATAGATGAGTCCTTGATAAATTCTTGGATCAATCCCCACCGCAGACTGCATGATGATGACTACATTCCCCACCTCACCTGTAGGGAACCCCCTTCAGATGGATACTGGGATGTCCCAATCTCTCCCAATGCCAAATACTTCACTGTATTTGAGCAGTTCGACCGCAGCCTTCCAGACGCCAAAAGACTGCCAATGGAGTTTGAGACACTTAGCCAATTTTATGCTAAGCATGCCTCTCCCGTTGAGATCATATGGTCCAACGATAGACCATCCGCAGTCAAGAACTACAAGATCTGGAAGTTTATGAAGGCTGACTTCATCCAGTACACTCTGACCAGAAGGGAACATGATTATGTCCACACCCAAGCTGATTTTCTTTTCATGAATCCAGAAGAAATCTTTCTCATCGCTAAGGTGTTTCAACACAAGTCTGAGAAGCACCCGAATATGAAGATTGCACTTGAAAGGGCTAATACCTTTTTGAAGGAAACAATCTGTAATTTTGCCAAGATCGACGCAGACATCCACCCCATCATTGCCAAGAAAGTCGATCTACCACCACTTGACCCTGCACCAATGCCTACCAAAGGCTATGAAGAAAGATCCTTAGGTGCAAACAACTATCCTGAACTTGGAGTCGTTTTCAAAAGGAAGACTGATGATATCAAATAATTCATTCCTATGACTGCCTTGCATCGTCTCACCAGGATGCAACTTGACATCTGCCGAAATGCAGTTGAAAAATCCAAGCACACAACTGCAGATGTCATGTTCAAAATTTTAAGAAGAATCAACTGGTTGGAGAACATCTGGAAATTTTGGTGGATCCTGATCAAGTTTCTTTAACTTGATATCTAATCAAAAGTTAAAGAGGTCACTTAGGGGGAAATTGTTGAATCATAAAAAGTGACCCTCTTGAACTTCAGCTACCGCAGCCTCCAAGCCACCACAGTCAAGCCGCTTCATCAACAGTCACCAACCACAGTTTTTATCTTCCAAAGCCTCTATCTAGATTACATTTCTTTATCCTTTTCGTAATACACTCTATTGTCTAGTATGCCTTGCATGGCTACTCTTAGAGTTGTAATCTAGTGATCTTTGTGAGTCTCTATAAATAGAGCTCATTCTCTTGTAAATTTAAAAAAGTAGGAAGTGTATCGCATCTAATTCTAATACACATCTCTGAAGTTATATTTTCTATCTTACTTATTCACTTTTCTTACTCTCATAATCGATCACAACCTCCCTTCGGAGCAAGTCCTTTGTGACTTAATCACTAAGTTTGATCTCACTTATTAACTTGGCTTGAATGCATTCCTCGTTATGAATCAGCTTAAGTGTATACTTGATATAACAATTGTTGTCATTTACATTTCTTTACTTTTCCGCAACTAACTCTCTAACATCTAACTCTAAATATTATTGTTGAGCTTTTAGATCCTTCGAGATTAACTATTCCGCAATATACTTGTTCTAAAGTTTGTTCAAGTGTGTCTCATAGTTTTTCTCTCAACAGAATCGCTTATTGAGGATAGATTGATTTTGGGTAAAGCAGGCAGTTCCTATTGCATTCGGCCAGAAGTAATGCGACAGATTCACAAATGATAGCATGGTTCTCGCAGCTTCGTACAATTAGCGGTTTCATCTTTGAACGACCCCGTTTTGTTGAGGAGTAAAGGAGCCGAAAAGTTGTGAGTTACTCCTTTAGCAGTCAGAAATTCTTCAGACGCCTGGTTTTTGAATTCCAAACCATTATCACTGCAAATGTTACGAACCAACTTTCGCAGTCGTAGTTTTATCCGCTTTATAAAATCCTTGTGTTTGGGAGTGGCTTCAGATTTCTGTTTAAGAAAATGCACCCAAGTAAATCTGGAAAAATCATCTATAGTTACGAGTATATATTTGTTACCACCAATGCTTTCAATTGCAGACGGAACACAAAGATCTATATGCAAAAGTTCAAGTGGTTCTATGACTTTTGTATTCACAATTGTTGGATAACTCTTCCTGCTCTATTTCTGCATTTCGCAGGCTGCACAAACATGTTTTTTGTTCAACTTCAGGAGTGGAAGTCATCACACATAATCACCAAGAACAAGCTTGTTGATGTCTTTAAAATTGAGATGCAAGAGTCTTTTGTGCCATAGCCAGCTATCATCAGTAGAAGCTTTCATAAGTAAACAAATTGCAGACTTCCCTTTGATGGGGTTCAGATTGAGTGGATACATTTTTCCTTTGTGTTTTGACTTTAGGAGCACAGTTTTGGTCTCCTTTTCAATAATCTCAGAACCTTCATCGTCAAATGAAACCTTTAATCCTATACCAACTACCAGCTACAAAACACTTATGAGGTTGTGTTGCAGGCCTTCCACGTATGTGACCTTGTGAATTGAAAATTCCCCATTAGTGATCATCCCATAACACTTGATTTCTCTATGTGAATTGTTCCGTATTTCACTCTTCCTCCATCCTTTGGTGCTCTAAACTTTCTTAGTTATTCCTTTCTTCTTGTCATGTGATCCGAGTTGCCACTGTCTACGTACCATTCAGAGTCAAACTGCTCGTCACGAATCACCTAAAAAATCAAAGAGATTTAGGAACCCAAAGTTGTTTGGGTCCACGTGAGGCTTTCATAAGAAAATTAATCGCATTGTCAACTAAATAAGATCTTTTGACTAAAGTGGTGTTATCTTTCTTTTTAATTTGAAAAAACAGTGATCCTATTATCTTTTAGGTTCTTATCCTTAGAGGATACTTTGATTTGCTTATTTTGGATCTGTTGTTTGACAACTTTCTTCTCAACTTTCTTTGGATTAGTTTCAGATCTTTTGAGAAGAGCTTTGGGCTCCGAAACTATCTTTCCTTTGCTCTTAACATCTTGCGATGTCTTAGCTAAATGTGAAGCATTCATGTTAGTTGAGAAGTGAGACTTGGTTTTGTCCATAGGTTTTGCACGATTTGAAAAGGATGGTTTTTGAAAAGCTTTTTGATTCGAAACCTATGGAGATTGAGACTGAGTTCATTGAAAATTTTTAGGTTTCACAGGTGAAGAGACTTTCTCATTTGGATTGACTGATTTTCCTAATAGACAAAGTTGGGATTTTTGGTTCTCCAGAAATTCTTTCTTTCCTTAATATTTTTGTTATATCTTTCATTTCGTTGACGTTTTTGAGATGCGAATTGCTCAGAGGATTTGTGAATATTTGCCCTAGATTTTGGCTTGCTAAGAGGAGTTTCGGTCTGAACCGATGAAGTATCGCTTGGAACATCCTTGGTTCCACTGGGACTCCCTTTTTCATAGCTCGAGTTGACTTTATTCAACGGGTCTACTACGTATCTGCTCTTCATTTTCCAAGAGGTCTTTTCAGATTGACCTTTGGTTTCGTCTTCATTATCGATTGGAGCAGACGAGAAAAACTCATCGCAACCATCTTTATTTTCGTCTTTTACCATGGACGTTAATTTTGCTGTTTGATTTTTGTTCAGTCCCTTAGTTGCGAAAAATTGATTGGGAAAAGTTTGAACCGTTGGAAAAATGGTTGCTTTTTCTCTTATAACTTTTGATTTAACTTCAGAAAAACATGCAAACTTAACAGAATTTTTAGAAATTAAGACTTTCGCAAGCTCAGGTTCATTTTTAACAAATTCAGAGAGATCAACCTCATCCTCCACAAAGATTTCACTCATATCACTATCATCGTGGAATTCAGATGTGATTTCAACATTAAGTTTATTTTCTGAACTCAACTTAGTGTTTAATGAGTCAAACTTCTACACAGTAGCAAATTTGATTTTCTCTTTATCAATTTTATCCAAAAGTTGTCTCGACATGTTTTTATGATCTTTGGAATTTATTATGAAAGTTTCAATTTTATCCAGTCCTACTCTGTATGCGTCCGAGACTTTGTCAGATAAGAGGATATATTCACACCTATAACAATCTACGTCGATTTCGTCCTCTTTCAATTTGAGAAAGGGCAAAATCATATTGTGAATTTTCTTCCCAATCTCACAATCAAGATGTAACTGGGAGATATTAAAATAAAGTCTTTTGTGTAACATCCATATTTCCAGGCATCATAATTTAAGTATTTATTTTGAGTTAAAAGGAGGACTCGATGAGTCGACGCCTAAACTCGTCGAGTAGGATCGCGACTGATGACTCGAATTAATGAAGGGACTCGACGAGTTGGAAAGTCGACTCGACGAGT
Organism: Lactuca sativa; assembly: GCF_002870075.4. Lineage (NCBI taxonomy): Eukaryota > Viridiplantae > Streptophyta > Magnoliopsida > Asterales > Asteraceae > Lactuca > Lactuca sativa. The sequence continues at coordinate 170,427,235 of NC_056627.2, read as the reverse complement.
CCACGCTGTGAAAAGAAACCCTAAATCTTTGGACCTAAGACCTATTTAAAGGCCCTTACGGCCTTCATTTGCGGCCACCCTTCCCTTTGAGAGACCCTTATCGATCCAGATAGTTAGACTGAAATAGGAAGCCATTTTCTTCATTTTGGTGCATTTTTGCAAGGAAGGAGAAGGTTGTTCAAGCTAAATCAACCAGAGGAGATCAGATCTACTTCTATTCCATTCTAGGCTGTTGTTTAAGGTTTGAATTTGTACCTATTTCATATGATTATTAGACCTCATGAAATTAGGGTTTATTTACCCCCTTTTAGTGTAAGATATTGAGTATATGAGGTCCCCTTGAGGCTTATACTTTAGATTTGGACCTTGAGAGGTCCAGAGAGTCCCATGAGTCAAGCTTTATGCAGTCACATGAGAGGATTAAGCCTAAGACACCATTATTAGGGTTATTTTATCAAATAGAGCTAGATGTGTGGTGCATGGGCATAAAGATTTCACCTTTATGTGACCTTTGGGTGCTAGAGTCCAGATTTATAAGTTAGAGAAACAGATCTGACCTCAGAAGGTCAAATAAGTGTTGCCATGGAGGAAACTCGCCGAGTCCATAAGAGGACTTGATGAGTCAGATCGAGTTGCCCCGCGATTCAGTGGTAACCCGTCGAGTGTAAGGTTAACTCAACGAGTCGAGTGAGGTCTTTGGAGGATTCAAAGGACACTCATGGACTCGCCGAGTCACCCGAGTGCACTCGACGAGTCTGGTCAGAGTTGGACCGTTGCCTGGAGTTGACTACCGTTGACCTTAGGGTTTTGGTCAAACGGATTTATGAGAGGCCATGGAGAGGTAGAATGGTCGTCTACCCATTCTTTAAAGATGAGAACATATGAGATTATTGAGTTGAGATATTATCATTTTGATAGGAGGAGGCTAGATCGGGGATTCGAGCACGAGAGTTTTCTAAACATCTAGAGAGGTGAGTCTTCTCACTATACATTACTTAGAGTGGTATCTATGTGCAGACCGGAGGGTCTTAAGTGTTATTTTCTTGCTTGAGATTATGTGCTTTTTGATTTATGTATGCTATGTGATAGACCGGACCGGAGGGTCCAACAACTTACGAGGCTAGAGGGTCCTTAACCAGACCGGGGCGGAGGGTCCAACGAGCTGCAGGAATGGACGGTCCCGCTGAGACACGTTGACCGGAGGGTCCTACTGAGTTATAGCCTCGAGTGGCTTATGTGTTGTATGTGGTATTTTGGGGAACTCATTAAGCATTTATGCCTACCGTGCTATGTGACATGTGTTTCAGGTACCAGCGAGGATCGCGGGAAGGTGCCGGCATGATTTGTACACACTAACAGAGGATTTTGTATTTGAGATTTTGGGATATGTTTTAATGTGATAACTTTGATACACTGGAGTTTGATTTGATTTATATAAGATATGTTATGTTTGGAAAATGAAAAATTGTTTGAAAATTTTACGTTGTTACAAATTGGTATCAGAGTCTTGGTTTGAGGGATTCGGATGCACCTTCGGGCGTATCTGAACTCAAACTGAGGATTTGAGAAAGTCTTTCATAAAAGAAACAATTTTTCTTCAAGAGTAAAATATTTTGAGAATAGCAAGAAGGAGAAGTGTGTACGATCAGCCAACGCCTGAACGGTGATTTCCCAAAATACCCTTACATTATGTGTTATGAAATATTATGTGATGTGGTATGAATGCTAGAGTAGGCTAAGTAAACTTATTTTAGGACTAGGGTGGCATGATATGTGATGCTTTAGCCTAGGAGTTTATGCTTCTATGAGTTGCCCTGAGTGCATGTAGTTAGTAGAGAGTAGCTTATGAGAAGTTTGCATGAGAGTAGGTTGAATTCAGGGGGAGTATAGAGTACTTGCGAATTAGGATCCTAAGAGGAGGACTTGGTGTGGATACAGATACGGTGTGGAAGGTAGTATTGGGGCCGTACTATTGGAAGCACCGGATCGGTAAACATCCCAAGAAGGAATCCTTAGGATGCTAAGAAACAAGTAGGAATGGTTGATCAAGTGTGAGAAATATCGGTCGAGTCTCTGATTGTTTTATGTTGTATTTCAGAGACATCATGGTGGGGACGCACAACAAGCCAGGAGGCAGTGGGACCAGTGGTACTAGTGATTAGGAGATTCGTCGGATGATTCACGAGGAGGTGGTCGCCGCCATCCGAGCTGAGATACCAGAGATGTTTGGGTTTATCAAGAACACGTTTATTGAGACGTTTTACGAGCGATATGTTGCTCTAATTGAGGCAGCTGCTGCAGCGGTCGCGAGGCTGCAGGTGGGTGACTCGTTGCTATACCGAGAGTTCAACAACACGAAGCCACCAGAGTTTGAAGGGACTCAGGATCCGATAGTCGCGATGAGGTGGATCTCTAACATATAGGGATTCTTCTACACCAGTTCTTGCCCAGAGCATCTGAGGGTCCGGTTCGCACTGAACCTGCTTCACTTTGGAGGGAAGGACTCGTGGAATTTTGTGACGACTAATTTCACTTCTGCAGAGACTTCAACGGTGACCTCCGCTATGTTCCGAGATGAGTATGTTGCCCCAGTGGAGAGGGAATGGTTGTCCCAGGAGTTCTTGTCCCTCATGCAGGGGACAAACTCTGTGACTGTGATTACACGGATGTTTCACAAGAGGGCGTTGTTTTGCCCTGAGCACGTGTCTACCGAGCAGGCACGTATGAGCCGTTATTTGAGCATTCCAAGGAGAGACATTTGCCGAGCTCCAAGAAAATGTCCGGAAGAGGGAGATTGAGCTAGAGACTCAGGCCAGGGAGGAGGCCGAGTCTTAGAGGAGGGACAGGTGAGCGGTTCAGTCACAGTCGGCAGCTACGCGGGCAAAGCCCGCTGATTCGAGATCTGGGGGACAGAAGGGCCGCACCTACAAGAAGTGCGGAAAGAGCCATGAAGGAGTGTGCAGAGCAGGAGTGTGCTACAAGTGTGCCAAGGAGGGGCATTTCACGAGGGATTGCCCCAAGGGGTTTGCAGTTTGGTTTCACTACAACTAGACTGGCCATCGGAAGGTCGAGTGCCCACAGGTACTTCTGGGATCAGCACATGAGTCTACACCTGCTGCAGCTAGAGCTACCGAGGCCCGACCAGTGAAGGCCGAGGCACCGAAGGCTCGTGGGAGAGCCATTCAGTTGACTGCAGAGGAGGTCCGCGCAGCGTCTGATGTCATGGCTGGTATGTATTCTTTTATTTATTTATTCTAAGTTTGAGAGATTGTGCTTATATTGTGATTGAATAGGTACGTTCCTTCTGAGTTCTTTACCTGCTTTGGTGTTATTTGACTCGGGGTGCGAGTCGATCTTTTGTGTCATTAACGTTTAGCCAGCACATCAGTATCCAACGAGAGGCGTTGAGTCGCCCTTTACGAGTTTCCATAGCTGAAGACCGAGCGGTTTATGCTACTGATGTTATTTGAGGATGTGTACTCGAGATTTTCAGTGTTGAGTTCCAGATAGATCTGGTACCGATTGCGATGGGGGATGTCTCTGTCATCATAGGCATGGACTGGTTGAACCGATTTGGAGCTGTTATAGACTACGAGGGACAGTTGCTGACCATACGAGACCCCAGTGGGGGAGTACTTACAGTGTATGGCGAGGGTACCCAATCTGGGTCATCATTTTGTTTGTCTTCCAGACCGAGACAGAGTCTACAGCAAGGTTGTAGGGGGTTTGTAGCCTATGTGATGGATACACGAGTTGCCACAGAGAGGCCGAGTTATGTCGATGAGGTCCCGATAGTACGTGAGTTCCCGGATGTTTTCCTCGAGGAGTTGTCGGGTGTGCCACCAGAGAGGCAGGTGGAGTTCCATATTGATTTGGTTCCGGGAGCAGCGCCTATTGCCAAGGCACCCTATCACCTTCTGCCACCAGAGATGCAAGAGCTATCCTCGTAGCTTCATGAGCTGCTGGGAAAGGGATACATTTGACCGAGTAGCTCGCCGTGGGGAGCGCCGATCCTTTTTTTCAAGAAAAAGGATGGTTCACACTGGATGTGCATTGATTACCAGGAGTTGAACAAGATTACGGTCAAGAACCGTTAGCCGATACTGAGGATCGACGATCTGTTCGATCAGTTGCAGGGTGCCTCTTGGTTCTCCAAGATAGACTTGAGGTCTGGATATCATCAGATGAGGGTGCGTGATGAGGATATCCCAAAGACGGCATGTAGGACTCGTTATGGGCATTATGAGTTCGTGGTGATGCCTTTTGGGCTCACTAATGCACCGGCAGCGTTCATGGATCTCACGAACCGAGTGTGCAGACCGATGTTAGATCGATCGGTGATCGTGTTCATTGACGATATTCTAGTGTATTCGAGATCCAGAGAGTAGCATGAGGAGCACCTGAGAGAGATCCTTGGAGTGTTGAGATCGGAGAGGCTTTATGACAAATTCTCTAAGTGTGACTTTTGGTTACGAGAGGTCCAGTTCTTGGGGCACATCGTTAATCAGAATGGGATATTGGTCGATCCGGCCAAGATTGAGGCTGTTATGAGTTGGGAGGTGCCGAGATCCCCTGCCTAGATTAGGAATTTTTTGGGATTGGCCAGCTACTATCGGAGATTTATCAGGGATTTCTCCAAGATTGTTGTTCCCCTCACCAGGTTAACTCGGAAGGGCGTTGTTTTTACTTGGGGTCCTGAGCAGCAGACCTCGTTTGAGACTCTTCGCCAGAGATTATGTGAAGCCCCGGTGTTAGCCCTTCCGGAGGGAATAGAGGATTTCATGGTATATTGTGATGCGTCGATATCGGGGTTGGGTGCGGTGCTTATGCAGAGAGGGCATGTGATAGCATGCACATCAAGACAGCAGAAGCCTCATGAGATGAGGTATCCTACCCACGATTTGGAGTTAGGGGCAGTAGTGTTCGCCCTCAAGATATGGCGCCATTATTTGTATGGGGTTCGGTGTACCATATACATGGACCACAAGAGTTTGAAGTATCTTATAGATCAGCCCAACCTGAATATGCCTCAGAAGAGATGGTTAGATGTGGTAAAGGATTACGACTGTGAGATCCTGTACCACCCGGGCAAGGCTAATGTGGTAGTCGATGCTCTGAGCCATAGGGCGGAGAATGCTACGATTCGAGATATATGTATGAAGATGACGGTGATGACTCCGGAGTTGGATATCATTCGAGAGGCCCAGGCAGGGGATGTGAGACCGGAGAACCGCAAGAGAGAGCGAGTGAGTGGGCAGGTATCCGAGTTTGTTACCGATATCCAAGGCCTTATGAACTTCCAGGGTCGGATTTGGGTGTCGTTTATGGGCGGGGCATGTAACCTGCTAATGGAGGAGGCGTACAGATCAATATTTTCGATCCATCCCGGGGCCACTAAGATGTATTTGTACCTGAAGAGAGATTATTGGTGGCCCTGTATGAAGAGGGATGTGGCGTGGGTAGTGGAGAGGTGCTTGACCTGTTGCCGGGATAAGGCCGAGCACTAGTATCCGCATGGTATGTTACAACCACTAGAGGTTCCCTAGTGGAAGTGGGAACATATTTCTATGGACTTCATTACCAAATTGCCGAGGACCGTGAGGGGGTGTTGATGCAATTAGGGTGATTGTGGATCGCCTGACGAAGAGCGCTCACTTCCTTGCTATCAGTGAGAGATCTTCTGCGAAGAGGCTAGCAGAGATATGTGAGAGAGGTGGTGTCGCGGCATGGAGTGCCGATCTGGATTGTGTCAGACCGAGATGTACATTTCACCTTTAGGTTCTGGAAGAAATTCCATGAGGAGTTGGGTACGAGATTGCACTTCAGTACCGCCTACCACCCTCAGACAGACGGGTAGAGTGAGCGGACGATTCAGACGCTCGAGGACATGCTTGGAGCATGTGTTATGGACTTCGGTGGAATTTGGGACACATACCTACCTTTGGCTGAGTTTTCTTAAAACAACAACCACCATTCGAGTACTGCCATGCCTCCCTTTGAGCTTTTATATGGGAGGAGGTCTCGAACTCCCATCTTTTGGGAAGAGGTAGGGCAGTGAGTGATGGGTAGCACTAAGATAGTGCTTAAGACGACTGAGCAGATACAACATGTCAGACAGAGGTTACTGACAGCCTAGAGCCGCCAGAAGAGGTATGCGGATAGGCGGTGGTTCGAGCTTGAGTTTTAGGTTGGAGACTTTGTACTCCTGAAGGTATCTTCTTGGAAGGGAGTGATCCGGTTCAGGAAGAGGGGCAAGCTAGGGCCCCAATACATTGGTCTTTTCAGGGTGATCGCCAGAGTGGGCAAGGTAGCATACCATTTAGAGCTACCCGAGGAGTTGGCTCAGATCCAAGATACCTTCCATGTATCCCAGTTGAGGAAGTGTAAAGCCGATGAGACAGAGGTGGTGCCACTAGAGGATATTCAGGTAGATGAGAGCCTGAATTAGGTTGAGAGGCCAGTCACGATCTTGGATCAGAAGATCAAGGTTCTGAGGAACAAATAGGTGCCCCTGGTTCAGGTCCAGTGGCAACATCGGAGAGGGTCCGAGCTGACTTGGGAGCCGGAGGCGGAGATGCGTGAGCAGCATCCATAGTTGTTTGCAGAATGATTCTTCGCGGGCGAAGTCTGACTCTAGTGGGGGAGAATTGTAACATCCAGATGTCCGGGTATCATAATTTAAGTATTTATTTTGAGTTAAGAAGGGTGCCTCGACGAATCGATGAATAAACTCGTCGTGTAGAATCGCGACTGATGACTCGGATTAATGAAGGGACTTGACGACTGACGACTGATGAATCGCGACTGATGACTATGGATAGAAACCCTAAATCTTTGGAACTGAGACCTATTTAAAGGCCCTTATGGCCTTCATTTGCGGTTACCCTTCCCTTTGAGAGACCATTATCGATCCATATAGTTTAGAGTGAAAGAGGAAGCTTTCATTTTGGTTCATTTTTGCAAGGAAGGATAAGGTTGTTCAAGCTAAACCAACCAGAGGAGCTCGTATTTACTTCTATTCCATTTAGGCTGCTGTTTAAGGTTCGAATCTATACCTATATCATATGATTATTAGACCTCATGAAATTAGGGTTTCTTTACCCTCTTTTAGTGTAAGATATTGAGTATATGAGGCCTCTTAGAGGCTTAAACTTCAGATCTGGACCTTAAGAGGTCCACAGAGTCCCATGAGTCAAGCTTTATGCAGTCACATACGAGGATTAAGCCAAAGACACCATTATTAGTGTTATTTTATCAAATAGAGCTAGATGTGGGGTGCATAGGCATAAAGATTTCACCTTTACATGACTTTTGGGTGCTAGCAGGCTAGATCTGTAAGTTAGAGAAACAGATCTGACCTCAGAAGGTCAAATGAGTGTTGCCATGGAGGAAACTCGCCGAGTCCATAAGAGGAATCGATGAGTCGGATCGAGTTGCCCCGCGATTTAGTGGTAACCCGTCGAGTGTAAGGTTAACTTGACAAGTCGAGTAAGGTCTTAGGAGGATTTAGAGGACATACATGGACTCGCCGAGTCTGGTCAGAGTTGGACCGTTGAGTTGAATTGACTACCGTTGACCTTATCGTTTTGGTCAAACAGATTCATGAGAGGCCATGGAGGGGTAGAATGGTTTTCGACCCTTTCTTTAAAGATGAGAACATATGAGAGTATTGAGTTGAGATATTATCATTTTGATAGGAGGAGGCTTGATCGGGGATTCGAGCACGAGAGTTTTTTAGACATCTAGCAAGGTGAGTCTTCTCATTACACATTACTTAGAGTGGTATCTATGTGCAGACCGGAGGGTCTTACGTGTTATGTGCTTGCTTGAGATTATGTGCTTTGTGACTTATGTATGATATGTAATAGACCAGACTGGAGGGTCCAACGACTTACGAGGCCATAGGGTGCTCAACTAGACTGGACCGTAGGGTCCAACGAGCTATGGGACTGAAGGGTCCCGCTGAGACACATTGACCGGAGGGTCATACTGAGTTATAGCCTCGAGTGGCTTATGTGTTGTATTTGGTATTTTGGGGAACTCACTAAGCATTTATGCTTACCGTGTTATGTGACATGTGTTGCAGGTACCAGCGAGGATCACGGGAAGGCGTCGGCATGATTTGTATGCACTGACAGAGTGTTTTGTATTTGAGATTCTGGGATATGTTTTACTGTGATAACTTTGATACATTGGAGTTTGAGTTGATTTGTATGAGATATGTTATGTTTGGAAAATGAAAAATTGTTTGAAAATTTGATGTTGTTACATTTTGGCAAGCAAATAAAAAAATATTATGCTGTATTAAAAGCCCTAAATTATCTCTCTGCAAATAAATCAACTCATGCCTAGACTTAGACAAATCTGACTCCAATTTTTCAATCCACATGTGTCTCTCTTCATTTTTGTTCGAAACCCTACCGATTTGATCACTTAAGTTAGAATTATTCAAACGGGTTCTTTTTAAACTATCACTGAAACTAGATATTGTATATTTTAGAACATCTAATTAAGTTTCATAGTTAGACACATGAATATTCAAAGATTTAAGAATGGTATGTACCTTGTTTATCACCTTCTCGCATTCGGTAATCTGCTCTGGGACGGGTTTTGCTGCGAAACAACTATCAGAGACATGGTGGCCTGCAGTAGCATATCCTGTTTGCTCCGGATCTTCCTTTTTCACCACAAAGCACCTTCCACTAAACTATAAATCGTCACCTTTTGCCACAAAGCTTCTTCCATGAGTTGGTCTACAAACCTCTTCGTCTTCTGAGTCAGTCGACCACACTTCCACCCTGCCAAACTCAGCATCATTTTCCTGCTCAATCAAAGCAGGTTTCACATCATCATTACTTTTCTTCTTCTTTGCTTCCTCCAAATTTATGAGGAAATAGGACTCATCACCCTCTTCTCCCTTCTTTTCATTCATCCTTCGTAGCATGCAATCCTTCTCCAGATGCTTTTTGCCATGACAATAGTTACAATCATAACCGAAGTCACCTACGAGCTTCTTCTCTTTCTTTATTTCTTCCTTTTGAGAGTTATTCACACTCTCATCTTTCAGCTTCTAAGAACTATAACTCCCCTACCAATTTCGACTTTTGTTGCGACCGAAATTCTTCTTTACGAACCTCCTTGGATTGGACACCATCAGCGCATAATCTTCCTTGGGGAGTTCACAATTGAAGAGATCTGCCTTCGAACCATAATCAGTGACCATCTTTCCCTTGGCCACAAGTGCCAAAGAACCCATGCTTGAAACAACTTTCCCTTCACTGGTCACTTTGTCTTCATGTGACCTTAGAATACCGAAGTGCTTAGCCAATGAGTAATTTTTGAACTACTCGTGTGCTTTCACTTTTGACACCACAACTTTCCACTCGGACCTCAACCCATTCATACAAGTCAACTTCAGATCAATCAGTTCTCGCTTGATCTTGTACTTCATCATCCTGCTCAAAAGATGGTTGTAGTGGTTGAATGTTTGATCAAGCTTTTCTTCAGGCATCTGAACGAATGCTCCAAACTCTGAAAGCAACAACGTTTGGATTGAGTGTTCAAGATTAGCGTCACTTGAATACAGTTCCATAAGCATGTCCCAAATCTATTTCGCAGTTTCGCAGGAACTTACTATGTGAAACGTATCTGCTGGTAAAGCAAAGCGAATAATCCTCATTGCCTTGACGTTGCTAAGATGATTGGTCCTTAGACCGTAAACTCCATTTAGTTGTGTTTTGATGCCACACAACACTTCCTAAGGCTAAATCATGAAGTAGGAATGCTTGGAATAGCTTAGAAGACTTCAAACCAACAAATGGTCATAAACTGTAGAGTTTACGACCGTAAACCCTTGAGTTTACTGCCGTAAACACCTTGGGTAATGGTCATGAAAACCGTAAACTCCAAGGGAGTTTACCCTTGAACCCCAAACACACTAGCCTTTCCCTACAACACTTAGATGCAACCCTTGAGACTTATGACACTTGTATAAAGTGTTTAGCGTGTCCTAGATTGTCTTAACATTGTTTATTAGTTTTTTAAACACTAATTGTGTATATACATATATCCTTATATGTTATTAGGATCTTTGTGCGTGTCTAAGTCTTCACTTGACACCAAGCACTTATCCGACACTTCCTTCCGATCCACTTACTACAGGTGAGTTCATACCCCTTAATTAATGTTTTAACTGTTTTTAAATGTTTTATGGGGGGATACAGGTATAATCATGCTAGTTATTATATCAATCACCTGTGATTAATAAACATCATTCAAATGATTGGCTACTCATTAGCCGTTTTACCAAACAATTTCCTTCAAATGTTTATCGTAAACACTTATTATGTTTAAAACTCCTTATTAAACTGCACATTTTACTCTGTATGTTTTCTTTCAAACTCATTTACATTTGTGTTTCAAACAAATGCTTCCTTATACTTAAACTGTTTTATCAAACCCATGCCTTCTAACCGTTTTATAGATTGACATCTAGTCAATCTTTTCTTAGATAATAATTATGTTCAAAGGTTTTACAAAACTTATTTTATGCTTTTATATTATAAATTGCATGCCTCTATATGTATAGTTATATAAGTAATGTTTAAAAGACTTTGTAAGGCTATCCACCTTGTTTCCTTTTCCTCGATTTGGATGTGGTCTGATAGGATATCGGGTACTCGTGCGAAGGTCGTTTAAATATTGGTTATATATCATGTCTACATATATAGTCATAAAAGGTCCTTCCAGTTCATCCAATGCCCTTGGGTAGCAAGGGTATACATCCATGTTCATACGTCCCAGTTAGATTACTAGTAAACTACCATATGGGTAGTTTAGGAAGATACTAGAACCATTACTAGAACGCGATATCATACAATGATTCAGTTCATTTATGAGTCAATACTTGCTAGGTAGAGAGCACGTACATTACAGCCAGAACATTACAGTACATTACTATACTTGCTAGATAGAAAGCACGTACATTACAGCTAGAACATTATAATGTGACAACCCGATATTTCGGGTCAATGTAATGTAAAACCGATCAAATTTAGGTCAAAATGTAACCTTCCTAAAAATCTTATTCGGATTAAATAAAGTAATAGGAATCATATCAAGGTTTGCGTACATAAAAAGAACGTCCAAATCTGACTCCGGATGAGGAAGTTATGAAATTTTGAAGAAATTCCTTAATCACGTCGTTTTAATAAATAAATAATAAAGATAATTTCGGAATTAGCCAACGGAATCTAAACGAAAGTCGTAGATCATGGTCTCACCTTCGCGAGGATATAAAGAACGTCAAAAACAGAGTTCGTATGAGGGAGATATGAATTTTTGAAGTTTATTTATAATAAATATAAATTTAATTATAAATTCCCGGTAATATCCGAAGGGGAGTCATCGGATTGGACCGAAGTACGCCCTGCGTACCTTCGTACGCCCCGCGTACTGAGATCGAGGGTCTCGGATCGTCCACGTCGCACTATCCGAAGAGTTCTAACCCATCCGACCCGTCCGAAACTCCGACCTGTCCGACCCGCTGTCCCGTCCGACCCGCCGTCCCATCCGACCCGCGTACCCAGCAACCCGTCCCATCCGAACCGAGGCAGTCGAGGCTTCGGTCATGCATGACGTACGCGTACGCGCTGCGTACGAGCGTACGCCCCGCGTTCGGAGGCGGTTCAGCCTTCCTATAAATAGGATGCGAGGCTTTCCGAAAATGTTGCTCATTTCTCTCCTCTCTCTCACAACTTTGTCTCGTTTTCCGTGCCCGTTATAACCCGAAGCTCTGGTCTTTTTGCTCAAGTCCCGAGGGTCGATTTTACTCCCGAGATTCCCGAGAATCCCGAGAAAAATCCGTTTTCCGAAACGAAACTCTGCCCGGTTTTCCATCTCGCTTTCTTCAATCAATCAAGTGAGTTTCATACCCCTTAATCAACCTGTTAAATATTCTAAATGCTTTTATATGCTTTCAAAAGGGGGGGGGGGGAATGCAAGTTAAATACTTATAGTTATTGTTTCAATCACCTGTGATTGTACTAATCACATGTGATTAATAACTAGGGAAATCAGTGGTTTTATCACTATTCAAACTATCTATAAAACTGTTTTACTTCTAAATGTTTTCCAAACCCATTTACTTTTCGAATTTACACTGCAACTGTGATTTAAGCAAATGTTCCTTATACTTAAACTGTTTTAATCAAATCTACACCTTCAAATGGTTTTATAGATTGACATCAAGTCAATCTTTCTTTAAAAATAATACTTATGTTTCAAATGTCTTATAAATACTTATTTATGCTTTTATATTACAAATTGCATGCCCATATATGTATAGACGTATAAATAATGTTTAAAGGACTTAGGAAGGCTATCCACCTTGTTTCCTTTTCCTCGATTTGGATGTGGTCTGATAGGATTTTGGGTGACCATCCGAAGGTCGTTTCCATATTAATTATATATCAAATATACATACATAGACATGAAAGTACTTCCATAATCATATGTACTAAACGCACTGTTAACAAGTTACCATCGGGGTAACACAGAATCAAACTATTACAACTGCTAGATCAATGAGTCAGTTCATTCATGAGTCTATACTAGGAAGAGAATATATACAACTATACTACGAGAACATATACAACTATACTAGAACAAGAAACATTTCATCACACATGCAAGAATACGATAACAAATGTGATCCACTGTATCGGAGCATGCCTTAAATGTCATGGCCCGAGTTGTAGCCAGAATTCTCTTGGAGGAGAGCGTTGAGTTTGCGTATAGATCTATACTGGATTGACTATCCTACACCTCGCTGCTAGCTACAGCCGGACCTGCAGGTCTGCGGGTGCCAAACGTCATTCCGTTATTACGACCGTTCTTTATGTCGTTGTTATCAGTCGATAGTATGGTGCAATTATCACATTATACCTTAATATAAATCCGGTTTAAGGTAGTAGTAATCAGTACAACAGTAGTTCTTATTATACAAAACTACAGTACTACAATGATTTACCCATTACATATTTTGGTGATAATCTCACTTAAGCATTAATGTACAAACTATATTTTATCAAATGATAGTTATACTTGGGTAATCACACACTTTTACAACAGACGAGTTTACAAAATAGTTAAGCCTTGGTAGAAGGTTACTATTATAGAAAATATAGGATTTTCTGAGAGATTCAAACTTTTGCAAATACTTTTAAACATTTATTTACATTTTTACAAACTTATACATTGGGACAAGTTCAAACGTTTTTGACAATGAACATTGACACTAAAATACTTATGAACTCACCAGCTTAATGCTGATAAACTCTTTCAAAATAACTTGTATTCTCAGGTCATCAGTAGACAGGTACCGATGCCAGCTTTTGAGATGATGGAGCGTACTCAAGACTCATCATTTTGTTATTTTGATTTACGTTATATTTTTGGTGTCTAAAATTTTACAGAACACACATGTATTAAATTTATATATTTAATGCAATGGATGATGTTGTTTGCCTATTTACATTTACTGTGTTGTGATTACCTTACATGACGTCCTCCGCCCCAGAACGTTTCCGCCGTTCTTGGTTTTGGGGTGTGACAGATTGGTATCAGAGCATTGTTTATAGTGAATTGAGTATATCAACCCATAAAAGATATACTAAACTATAAACCCATTGGGGATTAAACTCTGACCAAGAGTCTATACTTAAAATAATAAAATATTTAACTAAGTATACTAGTCTGCATTCATACTAAAATAAGTGTCACAATGACAAGAACAAAAGTATTACGATTGTTAAATATCACAAGTGAGCTCGGGGATGTATGGTCAGTCCTGGGAATGGCATAGCCTGATCAACTATGCTGATCCTAGGAGTGATTAGCACATGCCTTAGAATGGTTGTGATAGGTTAACAAGTCTAAAAACTTACCAACAATACCACAAGAAGATCAATAAAATTTAAACTTAAAATACTATAGGAGTATTTTGCGCTACTAGTTACACGTATACTATATTCTTATACCTCTATTCTCGCATAGATCGTGATGGCTAGATATCCATCATGGCGACCCGTACTTTCCCAATGAAGGCAATGCCGGGTGGATCGATGAAGAGCCCGAAGTTGATCATCCAATCCCTTTGGATGATCACCTCGCAGAAGGCTTTTCAGATGGGTCCGACTCCGAGCCTGAAGTCAACAACCTACCGATTGTAGGTCAAGCCCCGAACAACAACCCTCGACCAGCGTTTCCAGGTCCTACACCCATGTGGGCAATCAACCGAACCGCTGGAGTGATGATCAGGGTCAACCCTTACCATACTTTGGGGACCGAACCTTTTACAACGTCAGCGATGGTGGCTCTACTGACCGAGCTCTGCCTGTCATTATCCGTAGAATAGCTCGTATTGTCGAGCAAGGTGGAGCAGCCGTCGACCGGGTCATAGAGATTGATGCCGACTCAGGTGTCAACACAGTCAGCATCCGCCGTCTTGAAGAAGACATGGAACGGACCCGGAGGACAAATAAAACCCTGCAATAGCAGTTGGCTGCCTCACGAGCTGAAATATTGGGACTTCGAGCTCGTCAGAGGACTCAGGATCGACCCATTCAAGAGGTGTTTCGTCAAGTGTCCGACCGCAGTACTCGCCCGGGATTTTTCCCATCGCCGTTGGTTGATGTCTAGTACATCTCCGTCTTTTAATTAAAGGATAGCCTTTAACATCTGTGCTCCAAGTAGCGCTTGTGTGTAAAATGTTTCTAACTTCTGTACTCAAATTTGAAATCTAAGAACTGTCAAACTTTTCTATATGGTATGATGTATGACCTACTGTTAAGTCGATTTTCACTGAACTTATTACATCGGTAATACCAGTATTTTTGAGATCTATCTATCTGGGAAAAGTCTATACACTTATGCTTTCCTTCAAATATTTCTTATTAAGGTTTCAAACACTCTTTCAACTGTTGGACTATGGTTAGTTAGTCCGTGTGTCACTCTCACGTTGCTTACAAATTGATTCTTACCATCTTTCTTATCTTTATAAACTTTTAGCTGAAGGATGCCTCCTCGCAAGTCTCCCAGGAATAGGAATAATCCTGCACCTCCACCACCTCCTCCGCCTCCGGTCATCGATACTGTAGCCCTGAATGCTGTTGTAGCTGCAGCAGTGGCAACTGCCATGGCTCAGTATCACTCTTCTGATGCCAGCAGAGGTGGAACCCCTGTGGAATCTATTCCGATCGAAATCCCGGTGCGCTCAAGGGAGTGCTCTTACAAGGATTTTACAAACTGCAAGCCGAAGCCTTTCTATGGCACCGGCGGAGTCATTGCTCTCTCGCAGTGGTTCGAGAAGACTGAATCAGTCTTCGAAATCTGTTCATGCCCTGCTGCGTGCAAGGTGAAATATGCCGCCTGCACCTTTGAGGGTAAAGCCCTAACGTGGTGGAACGGCCACGTCAAAGCCCTAACTCTCGTCGTAGCCAACGACATGGGCTGGGAAACAATGAAAGACCTCATGACTGAGGAATACTGCCCGAGGGGCGAGATCCAGAAACTGGAGCAGGAACTCTGGAACCTGTCGATGAAGGGCACCAATGTGGTCGCTTATACTGCCCGATTCAGCGAGCTGGTGGCCCTCTGCCCCAATATGGTTCCCACCGAGGGGAAGAAGATCGAGAGGTACATATGGGGACTAGTGCCTCCGTATCAGGGGAATGTGCTAGCGTCAAACCCCGCTACCTTCGACAGTGCCAAACGATTGGCACAACGACTCATTGACCATGGAGTCAAAACCCCTGCAACCACAACCACCCTAGCCATCCCGGAACCCTCCAAACCCGCCGATACTAAGCGGAAATTCTGGGATGAAAGGAAGAAGCAGCAGGCTGCCAAAAAGCAGCAACTGGTGGCAATTCATGCCGTAGTAACCCCTACTACTACTACTGCCCCGGTTAGTCGGTATGCTGGAAGTTCGCACAAGTGCAACAAATGCAGCTACCACCACAACGGCCCCTGCCGTGAATTGCAGTGCTCTAACTGCAACAAGAAAGGACACACCGTCCGATTCTGTAAGTTCCCGGCACAACCTATCAACCAAGTCCCTGGCTCTGGCGCGAGCCCGACCTGCTATGGATGTGGCGAAGCAGGCCACTTTAAGAGGGACTGCCCAAAAGCGAGGAATGCTGGAGGAGCAGGGAGGGTACTAGCTATTGGCCACGGGGAAGCAGTTGCTGACCCGACAGTAGTAACCGGTACGTTCCTCCTCGATAACTCCTATGCATGCATTCTATTCGATAGTGGAGCGGAGCGAAGCTTCGTAAACCATAAATTCGCTCGCATGCTTAATCAACCACCGCACGCACTCAAAGAACTATTTACAGTAGAAATGGCTAATGGAAAAACTGAAAATACGAGTAGCATATACTTAGGTTGTACCCTAACCCTAGACAACCATTCATTTCCAATCGACCTCATGTCAGTCTCAATAAAAAGTTTCGACGTCATCATTGGCATGGACTGGTTAAGCCTTCATCGTGCCGACATCATGTGCTTCGAGAAAGCAGTCCGTCTAAACCTTCCGTCTAACGAAACTCTTATAGTCTATGGCGACAAACCGGGTGCAAGTCTTCGCATCATATCAAGTATTCAAGCACAGAAATACCTGCGTAAGGAATACCACGCATTCCTTGCTCACGTCGTCGACACGAACCTAGAAACGAAAGAACTAAAGAACCTCCCAGTAGTGAGCGACTTCCCCGACGTTTTCCCAGAAGAACTACCCGGATTACCTCCGCAACGACAAGTCGAGTTCAGAATCGACTTAGTCCCAGGAGCTACCCCAGTAGCCAAGTCGCCCTACCGTTTAGCACCAGCCGAGATGCAAGAACTCTCTGGTCAACTTAACGAACTGCTCAGCAAGGGCTTTATAAGGCCAAGTTTCTCACCTTGGGGAGCACCGGTCTTGTTTGTTAAGAAGAAGGACGGATCCTTCCGTATGTGTATTGACTACAGAGAACTCAACAAACTGACGGTCAAGAATCGTTATCCTCTACCACGCATAGATGATCTATTCGACCAACTGCAAGGGGCGAACTATTTTTCTAAGATTGATCTGAGATCCGGATATCACCAGTTACGAGTGCTAGAGGAG
The DNA here is from genome assembly GCF_002870075.4 of Lactuca sativa. Classification (NCBI taxonomy): domain Eukaryota; kingdom Viridiplantae; phylum Streptophyta; class Magnoliopsida; order Asterales; family Asteraceae; genus Lactuca; species Lactuca sativa. The sequence continues at coordinate 170,410,068 of NC_056627.2, read as the reverse complement.
GATGTGCCGAAGACCGCCTTCCGAACTCGTTACGGACATTACGAGTTCGTGGTGATGCCATTCGGATTGACCAATGCGCCCGCAGTCTTCATGGATCTGATGAATAGAGTATGCCGACCCTACTTGGATCAGTTCGTCATCGTTTTCATTGACGACATCCTAATCTACTCCCGAAGTAAGAAAGAACATGGCGATCATCTGCGACAAGTTCTAGGGACATTACGAAAAGAGAAACTTTATGCGAAGTTCTCGAAATGTGAATTTTGGATCCAAAGAGTCGAATTCTTAGGACACGTGGTAAGCGAAGAGGGAATCCACGTGGACCCATCCAAAATTAAGGCCATTGAGAACTGGTCAGCACCGAAGACTCCTACAGAAATTCGTCAATTTCTAGGTCTCGCTGGCTACTACCGCAGGTTCATTCAGAACTTCTCACGAATAGCGAAGCCTCTTACAACCCTAACCCAGAAAGGTATGGCCTTTGACTGGGAAGAGAAACAAGAAAGAGCGTTCCAAACGCTCAAACGAGCCTTGTGCACCGCACCAATACTATCCCTTCCCGAAGGAATAGAAGACTTCGTAGTTTATTGCGATGCATCAAACCAAGGACTCAGATGTGTTCTGATGCAGCGAGGTAAGGTAATCGCCTACGCCTCAAGAGAATTGAAGACACACGAGGTTAACTACACGACCCACGATCTTGAGCTAGGAGCAGTAGTGTTTGCTCTGAAGATCTGGAGACATTACTTGTATGGAACGAAGAGCACTATCTTTACCGACCACAAGAGTTTACAACACATTTTCGATCAGAAGGAGCTCAACATGAGACAACGACGATGGGTCGAGCTACTCAGTGATTACGAATGCGATATTCGTTATCATCCGGGTAAGGCCAACGTAGTAGCAGACGCCCTAAGTCGGAAGGAATATTCTGGTCGCAAAGTCAAGTCATTATCGATAACCATCCATTCACACCTGACTAAGCAAATTCAGGCGGCTCAACTTGAGGCCATGAAATCTGAAAATGTGTCAAGTGAATCCCTTAGAGGAATGGACAAGAATTTAGAAGCCAAGGGTGACGGAGCTTTATATTTCATGAACCGGATCTGGACACCGAAACATGGTGGCTTCCGAGACTTGGTCATGACCGAGGCGCACAACACTCGGTATTCCGTCCACCCAGGTTCAGATAAGATGTATCTGGATCTTAAGAAGCTATACTGGTGGCCTAATATGAAAGCAGAGATTGCTACCTTCGTAAGTAAATGCCTTACTTGCGCAAAGGTTAAGGTCGAGTACCAGAAGCCCTCTGGTTTATTGCAGCAACCAGAGATCCCGGAATGGAAGTGGGAGCGGATCACTATGGATTTCATAACCAAGTTGCCCAAGACAACGGGTGGACTTGACACCATATGGGTCATCGTTGATAGATTGACCAAGTCTGCACACTTCCTGCCTATCAAAGAAACCGACAAGATGGAGAAGCTTACGAGAACATACATTAGGGAAATCGTACGGCTACATGGTGTACCTATGTCCATTATCTCAGATAGAGATAGTAGGTTCACCTCAAGATTTTGGCAATCACTACAACATTCCCTAGGAACGAGGCTGGACATGAGCACAGCCTACCATCCTCAGACCGACGGACAGAGTGAGAGGACCATCCAAACTCTAGAAGATATGTTGCGAGCCTGCGTGATTGACTTTGGGAAGGCATGGGATACTCATTTACCCCTTGTCGAGTTTTCCTATAATAACAGTTATCACACGAGCATCAAGGCTGCTCCATTTGAAGCTCTCTACGGCCGTAAGTGCAGATCCCCTCTGTGCTGGGCTGAGGTGGGTGATACCCAATTAGCCAGGGGGCAAACTTCCGACAGTACTCTCACCGGTCCGGATATCATTCGGGAAACAACAGAGAAAATCGTTCAGATCTGTGAACGATTGAAAGCCTCTAGAGACCGACAGAAGAGCTACGCTGATAAGCGAAGGAAACCTTTGGAATTTCAGGTGGGAGACCGAGTCCTCCTCAAAGTCTCACCCTGGAAGGGCTTGATACGCTTCGGCAAGCGTGGGAAGCTTAATCCGAGGTACATAGGGCCTTTCGAGATTCTTGCAAGAGTCGGCCCCGTAGCTTACAAACTCGAACTACCAGACGCACTTCGTAACGTACATTCTACATTCCACGTATCTAACTTGAAAAAGTGTCTATCCGACGAGACTCTTGTAATCCCACTCGACGAGATCGAAATCAACGAGAGCCTCAACTTCGTGGAAGAACCTATAGAGATCATGGACCGTGAGGTCAAGAAGACAAAGCAAAGTCGTATCCCTATCGTGAAGGTTCGCTGGAATGCCAAGCGAGGACCGGAATTCACTTGGGAACGTGAGGATCAGATGAAACTGAAATACCCTCACATTTTTGCTTAGTTATTTGTAAATTCTAGCTTGCTTAAAATTCTAATTTCGGGACGAAATTCCTTCTAACGGGGGGATGATGTGACAACCCGATATTTCGGGTCAATGTAATGTAAAACCGATCAAATTTAGGTCAAAATGTAACCTTCCTAAAAATCTTATTCGGATTAAATAAAGTAATAGGAATCATATCAAGGTTTGCGTACATAAAAAGAACGTCCAAATCTGACTCCGGATGAGGAAGTTATGAAATTTTGAAGTTTATTTATAATAAATATAAATTTAATTATAAATTCCCGGTAATATCCGAAGGGGAGTCATCGGATTGGACCGAAGTACGCCCTGCGTACCTTCGTACGCCCCGCGTACTGAGATCGAGGGTCTCGGATCGTCCACGTCGCACTATCCGAAGAGTTCTAACCCGTCCGACCCGTCCGAAACTCCGACCCGTCCGACCCGCTGTCCCGTCCGACCCGCCGTCCCATCCGACCCGCGTACCCAGCAACCCGTCCCATCCGAACCGAGGCAGTCGAGGCTTCGGTCATGCATGACGTACGCGTACGCGCTGCGTACGAGCGTACGCCCCGCGTTCGGAGGCGGTTCAGCCTTCCTATAAATAGGATGCGAGGCTTTCCGAAAATGTTGCTCATTTCTCTCCTCTCTCTCACAACTTTGTCTCGTTTTCCGTGCCCGTTATAACCCGAAGCTCTGGTCTTTTTGCTCAAGTCCCGAGGGTCGATTTTACTCCCGAGATTCCCGAGAATCCCGAGAAAAATCCGTTTTCCGAAACGAAACTCTGCCCGGTTTTCCATCTCGCTTTCTTCAATCAATCAAGTGAGTTTCATACCCCTTAATCAACCTGTTAAATATTCTAAATGCTTTTATATGCTTTCAAAAGGGGGGGGGGGAATGCAAGTTAAATACTTATAGTTATTGTTTCAATCACCTGTGATTGTACTAATCACATGTGATTAATAACTAGGGAAATCAGTGGTTTTATCACTATTCAAACTATCTATAAAACTGTTTTACTTCTAAATGTTTTCCAAACCCATTTACTTTTCGAATTTACACTGCAACTGTGATTTAAGCAAATGTTCCTTATACTTAAACTGTTTTAATCAAATCTACACCTTCAAATGGTTTTATAGATTGACATCAAGTCAATCTTTCTTTAAAAATAATACTTATGTTTCAAATGTCTTATAAATACTTATTTATGCTTTTATATTACAAATTGCATGCCCATATATGTATAGACGTATAAATAATGTTTAAAGGACTTAGGAAGGCTATCCACCTTGTTTCCTTTTCCTCGATTTGGATGTGGTCTGATAGGATTTTGGGTGACCATCCGAAGGTCGTTTCCATATTAATTATATATCAAATATACATACATAGACATGAAAGTACTTCCATAATCATATGTACTAAACGCACTGTTAACAAGTTACCATCGGGGTAACACAGAATCAAACTATTACAACTGCTAGATCAATGAGTCAGTTCATTCATGAGTCTATACTAGGAAGAGAATATATACAACTATACTACGAGAACATATACAACTATACTAGAACAAGAAACATTTCATCACACATGCAAGAATACGATAACAAATGTGATCCACTGTATCGGAGCATGCCTTAAATGTCATGGCCCGAGTTGTAGCCAGAATTCTCTTGGAGGGAGAGCGTTGAGTTTGCGTATAGATCTATACTGGATTGACTATCCTACACCTCGCTGCTAGCTACAGCCGGACCTGCAGGTCTGCGGGTGCCAAACGTCATTCCGTTATTACGACCGTTCTTTATGTCGTTGTTATCAGTCGATAGTATGGTGCAATTATCACATTATACCTTAATATAAATCCGGTTTAAGGTAGTAGTAATCAGTACAACAGTAGTTCTTATTATACAAAACTACAGTACTACAATGATTTACCCATTACATATTTTGGTGATAATCTCACTTAAGCATTAATGTACAAACTATATTTTATCAAATGATAGTTATACTTGGGTAATCACACACTTTTACAACAGACGAGTTTACAAAATAGTTAAGCCTTGGTAGAAGGTTACTATTATAGAAAATATAGGATTTTCTGAGAGATTCAAACTTTTGCAAATACTTTTAAACATTTATTTACATTTTTACAAACTTATACATTGGGACAAGTTCAAACGTTTTTGACAATGAACATTGACACTAAAATACTTATGAACTCACCAGCTTAATGCTGATAAACTCTTTCAAAATAACTTGTATTCTCAGGTCATCAGTAGACAGGTACCGATTTCAGCTTTTGAGATGATGGAGCGTACTCAAGACTCATCATTTTGTTATTTTGATTTACGTTATATTTTTGGTGTCTAAAATTTTACAGAACACACATGTATTAAATTTATATATTTAATGCAATGGATGATGTTGTTTGCCTATTTACATTTACTGTGTTGTGATTACCTTACATGACGTCCTCCGCCCCAGAACGTTTCCGCCGTTCTTGGTTTTGGGGTGTGACATATAATACATTACTATACTTGCTAGGTAGAGAGCACGTACATTACAGCTAGAACATAACAGTACATTACTATACTTGCTCGGTAGAGAGCACGTACATTACTGCTAGAACATTACAGTACATTACTATACTTGCTAGGTAGAGAGCACGTACATTACAGCTAGAACAGTTCATTACATTACATAAACATGAATACATTAATTATTGTGATATGAATCGGAGCATGACTTAAATGTCATGGCCCGAGTTGTAGCCAGAGTCTCTTGAAGGGAGAGCGTGAGTTTGCGTATAGATCTATACTGGATTGACTATCCTACACCATGCTGCTAGCTACAGCCGGACCTGCAGGTCTGTGGGTGCCAAACGTCATTTCTTTTTACGACCATTCTTATGTCGTTGTTACCAGTCAATAGTATGGTACAATTAGTCACATGATGCCTTAATATAAATCCAGTTTAAGGTAGTTAGTATAGCAGTAGTTCTTATAGCGCTACATTTTAGTACTACATTAATTTTCCCTGTACATATATTTAGTGATCTTTTCACTTAAACATTTAATGTAAAAACTATATTTTGTTAATGATAGTTACACTTGGGAAAATTACACACTTTTACAAGAAACAAACATTTAGAACAGTTAATTCTTGGTTGAAGACTACATTGAGAACAGTTAGGTCTTGGTAGAAGACACCCTTATATAATAGTAGGAATCATAGGGATTTCTAGAGTTTTTCAAACGCTTACAGTTGTTTTACAAACATTTTTATACTTACAGTTCACTTACATTTTCCATACTTATAGTTCATAAACTTACAAATTCTTACATACAAATTAAGCCACTAAAATACTTATGATCTCACCAGCTTTAAAGCTGATACTCTCTTTCAAAATTACTTGTATCCTCAGCTCAACCATAGACAGGTACCGATGCAAGGTTCAGGAAGATGGTGCTCTATCAAGACACATCTTTCATTTTGATTTATGCTTTAGTGTATATCAGAATTTGACAAAACACAATTGTATAATAAATATATTATTAATGCAATGGATGATGTTGTTGCTTGTTTACTACTTTTCATTGTTGTGATATTGTACATGACGTCCTCCTCTCCAGAACGTTTCCGCCGTTCTTGGTTTTGGGGTGTGACAGATTGGTATCAGAGCATTGTTTATAGTGAATTAAGTATATCAAACCATAAAAGATATACTAACTATAAATTCATAAGGGATTAAAAATACTATGACCAAGATTTTGTACTTTAAATAATAAAATATTTAAGTAAGTATACGTGCCTTCATTCATAATAAAATCAGTGTCACTAGGACAGTACAAAAGAATTATGGTTGTTGGGCAACACAAGTGGGCTTAGAGACATATGGTCAAAACTGGGAAGATATAGCCTGATCACCTATATTATCCAAGGGTTGGCTAGCATGTGCCTAAGTGTAGTTGTGTGGTTGCAACAAATCTAAAATCTTACCAACCCTACCACAATGAGAACAGTAGAACATAACATTAAACTTAAAATACTATAGGAGTATTTGGTGTTACTATAAGTACATCATACTTGAGAACTAAAACGGGATCTTCGTTACTAAGGTGATAGTTACTAAGTGGATACACTAAGGCTATATGTAATTAGGATGTTATAGACTTAGAATTTGTGAAAATTTTACTTTACCCCTACTCTCTGTGAATTTGGAGTTAAGGTCACTTATTCGAAGGCCTATCCTGTTTAGATTACATATAACTGGTATGCACTTCACAAATAGCGATGTAACTAATGAATATTTTCTAAATAATTATCTAGATAGTTCGTCTAACAATTATTTTCTTACCCCAATTCTCGCGTAGATAACATGGTTGGACTCCATCCCCTCGGCAACCAGTATCTTCCGAACGAAGTCGTTGCTGGTTGGTTTGGAGAAGAACTAGAGAATGATCATCCTATCCCTTTGAATGATCACCATGATGAAGACCTTTCGGATGATGCTAATTTCGAACCAGAGGTTGAGAGCCTACCCCAAGCAGCTCCCTTTCCAATTCCTAACCCTCGCCGGATTTTCATGGCCTGACCCTTGAGTGGGTGGAATGCTTGGAAACATGGAGCCAAGGACAAGATCAGCCCATGCCATTTAATGGCAACCAAAGTTTTTACGACCTGAGCAATGGGGGCTCAGCAGACAGAATCTTGCTAATCTTAGTCCGCAGAGTGGCCCGAAATGAGATTCAAGGAAGGATAGCCCTACATCAGATTACCGAAGTTGTTGCCGATGCGAGAATGCATACCCTCCGCACCATTCGTCTAAAAGATGCTCGCGACAGATCAGATAGAAACCATGAAACCCTGCTGCAAGCACTGGCTGAATCACGAGCCGAAGTCATAGAGCTCCGAGTGCGCCAGAGGGTGTACGAAAGACACCTACTTGATATGGAACGTCAACTGGCTGAACTGAGAGTTCACCAGAGGGATGACCGTCGCCAGAAGTAGACGCTTTACTTTATTGTCCTTGCTAGAAGGAATCGTTTTCCTGTCTATGCAGGTGTGGCATTTGCTATGAAATTATCTTGTACTGTAAGTACTTTTGGTTAGGTCCCTATGCTGTCAAGAACTAACTTCTCTGGATATAATGTAAGACCTTTACAAGGTCATTTTCCTGAACTTTACGTCGTAAATATCAAGGATATTGACAGCCGTCTAACTTCTGTGTCATTCTTTATTCAAGTACTCTTATAATACTTTCATTTGAGTCTATCTGAAACCTGCTTTAGTCAAGTCATTGGACTATAGCAAGTTAGATCTGGAGACATATCCATGTCTCTTTCAGTGGTTGGATCTTGTTATTCACCAACCAACGATACCTCGGCTCGAACGAAAAACGTCTTGAGACCATTCTACAAACTCACTTCCATTCCATTACTAGGACTGCATCATAGGGATGTAGGGTCAGTACTAGGACCGCATCATAGAGATGTAGGTCAAACCTTCGTGAACATACTTCCATTCCGTGCTAGGACTGCATCATAGGGATGTAGGTCAAACTTTCAAGAACAAAGTCTTACTCTTTACTTGAACAATCAAAGTACCCCTAGGCTCAACCAGAATCGCTCACAAAATCCTTATCTTTTGTGTTACAGAATCATGTCGTCATCAGGAGGCATTCAGTCGAACAACGAAACCTCCGCCTTTCCTATGGACGCTGCTACCTTTCAAACCACAATTACAACTACCGTGATGGCTGTCGTGACAGCTGTCCTTGCACACCATAGCGCTATCAGTACAAGCAATGCTGAAGATGGGATTGATGCTTCCAATCGTGGTATCCATCCAGGAAGTCGCCAAACAGTAACAGTCACAGGCTCGCAAAGCCGAAAAGCAGAGAACAAGAAACGAAAGCGTCAACCCCAGAAACAACGCAAGAAATCCCAAAGGCTGGTTATGCAACAACAGCAAGTGGAAACCCCTGCCGTTCTCGTACCGAGCAGGCCATACGAGGGAAAACTCCCGAAGTGTGGTAAGTGTAGTTTCCATCATCATGGGGCTTTCCATGAGATGCAATGTTGCAATTGCCTAAAATTAGGGCACCATGCTCGTAACTGTGGAGCACCGGCACGACCCATCACTCAAGTCCCTTTCATCGGGACCTACCCTGCACATGAGAGTAGTGATAAAACCGAACGCTTTAAAAAGCAGTTTTCAAGGTGGAGTAATGAGGAAGGATCTCGTGTCCACATAACACTGGCTAAACATCCCACTTCCACCACCAATGTTGGTGCTGTCCAGATATGTCACCAATGCGGTGAAATTGGACACTTCGAGAAAGATTTCCCGATAGTGAAGAACTCGGGTGCAGATGGGAAGATTCTCAGGATCACAGCTGCAGGAGAAACTACGTCGGACCTTCGTTAATGTAACTTTGGCGTGTTGTTGTAACAGACTTATAATCTATCCAGAACTAGTGCAACTAGAGTCTTACCTTTTTGCGAGATCATGTCAGTATAAGGATGCTCGTGCTACGTATAGTTGTCTTTTGTAGTATAACTAATTCGTAGCAATGGTCTTGTTGTATGTCTAAAGTATTCTAACTCTGTTGATGGTTGCCCGGTTGTGTTTTGTCTGTAAAACGTCTTATGTTCAAATCTAATGTCTTTAATTTTCAATATGATTCCGACATTATCATACGGCTCGATTCAATTTGATCTTCACGAAAACAGCTTCATACGTACATCTCTTTCTTCTAGATCGCTTTTCCAGCGAAGCCGTCATATCAAAACACCGAAGTACTCATGCTAGGAGTACCTCTTAGTTATTTTCTTTCTGAAGAAATCCCCGAAGTACCACTCGTGCAATACGTCAAGTTTAATCCAAGGATTCATGCGGTTGATCTATCACTGGGGAATGTATACATAAGAGTGATATATAATCAAGGTTCTACTGGTTTAGAATTGATGATTCCGCATTAAGTTCTTTTTCCTCGAAAGGATGTGAGCTTAAAGAAGAATCAGTTATTTGACTACCTTTTCAATCTTAATTATATACGACTCGTATACACGAGATTGTGATTGTGAAAACATGTATGAATTCTAATATGAACTTCAGGACAGAGAACTGCCTAAGCCTACGAGTAATCGCATCGTCATGAGAACAGACTTAGAACCCAGTATGACTCCTGTAAACCGATCGCCCTACAGTCTAAACACCTACAGAAACACAAGAACAACTCGGGCAACTTAGCGAGCTTCATAGAGATAGAATTAGAAGACTAAGTTTCTCATCCTGGAGAACCCCGGTCTTATTCGTCCAGTGATCGACGGATTGCATCGTATGTACCTCGGCTATCGAGGACTCTGTCAAGATTTTCCAGTAGAAATCGTTATCCCTGCCTCGCATAGATGTATTGGCTGAGCAAACGCAAGGAGAGAATTACTTTGAGAAATGGATCTGATATCCGAATATCACCAGTTCAAGTGTTAGAGAAGGATGTCCAGAAGACTACCTTCCGAACTCGATGCGGACACTTCGAGTCTGTAGTGATACCCTTCGGATAGGACCAATACGCCCATAATTTTAAAGAGCTAAACGAGTAGGGTAAGTCTTTCTTACTTGGATCAGTTCGTCATTTCTCCATGTAATGACTTACTTATCTACCCTCGTAGTAAAAAGAAACCCATGGAAACATTTTCCTTCAGAGGAACTTTTCGCGAAGTTCTCTAGGCACGAGTTTTGAAATTGAAGAGTCAAATTTCTATGACACACTATTAGTAATGTGGGAAATTTTGAATACTCTTACAATTTGACAAAACCGTTGAGAATTTGTTGACACCAGAGACGCCGACAGACATTCACCAAATTCTAGGTCTTGCAGACCTACTGTCATAGTTCATCCATAACCCCTCGCAAATCACAGGAAACCGTACGACCTTGACCTAGTAAGGAGTGGCCCTTGATTGGGAAGTTAAACAAGAAAAGGAAACCTTGGAGGTTCCAAGTGAGATACCAATTTCTTTAGGAAGTCTCACTTTGGGAACGGAATAATACGCTTCGTAAATGGTGGAAAGCTAAATCCAAGATAGATAGGACCTCCGAGATTCTTACCAGAATCGGTCCTATATCTCGCAGACTAGATCTACTCCGCGAACTCAATAACGTACATTCTACTCTTCGCTTCTCGATTTTGAAACCATACCTTTCCGTTAGGACTCTTGTAAGTCCACTCATCGAGATCCTCGCCATCGTATTAGAACCGTAGTGAACCTCGACCGAGAGGTCAAGCGGACGAAGCAACGCAGTCGCCCGTTAGTGAAGGTTCGTTGGGATACCAACCGGGGACCCGATTTCACTTAGAAGCGCTAGAACCAATCGATTTGGAAGTTTCCACCTCTCGACTCAATCATTCATACCTACTTCCTTATGTAAATTCTAATTTCGGGACGAAATTCCCTTTAACAGGGGGACAATGTGACAACCCGAAATTTCCATTCGATCAAACCCTAAAAGTCAACCACTTCGTATCATAAGTTAAAGTCATTATTTCTTATTTTCAAGAAATATAAGGTTCGTTTGATTATTTTAATATTATTTTTAAACGAACGGGTGAAAGAAAGTGTCGTCTCGGGTTTTGAATTTTAAAAACCGCAAACACCTCGCGTCTTAGAAATTCCTGACCAAAGTTTTATGTTTTGGTTGAAAAATCACCCAAAAATCGTGAACTCATACCTATGTATGAGTTTACTCCCCAAGACTAGTCATTATTGAGTTTACTCCCCAAACACCAAAAGAGTAAACTCCAAAATATCCTCTTAAGTATCATCCAAGTTTTTATTCTAGATCTTCAAACTAGTAAGTGTTATAACCCTTTCAAGTTAATATATCACTTAATCTAGTGATTGTACACCCTTTAATCCATTCATTTATGTGTTTTGACTAGTTTTTCCAAAACACCAAGAACACACACTAGTGTTTTTTGACTTAAAGTTCATTTCAAGCTTCCACAATGTAAGTACTTCTATCCTAGAGTCATTTTAAGCTAGCTATACATGTTTATACCAAGGAAAAGTCCCATGAACACCAAGAACAAGGTGTTCACGGTTTTGGGAGGCTCCCAAAACCGTAAACACCAAATATAGTGTCTTAGGGTGCTTTAGGGTGTCTAGATGCTTCACAATGCCTTAGGGACATGTCTAGATCCATCCTTGATGAGTGTATCACACAAAAAGCACCAAAATCATATATTTTTATGTGTTTACAGGTTGGGGATCTCCTAAAACCGTAAACACCTCAAATGTTGTGTAAATATCCCATAAATGGCCCATGGTTGTTCCTTATGGCTAGAATCTAACCTAGACGAGTGCCATGTTTGAGCTAAGGACTTGAAAACCGCCGAATACCAAACTTAGGAATTTAAGGTAGTAAACTCATGAGTTTAATGTAGTAAACTCGCGAGTTTAAGGTAGTAAACTCATGGAGAAATGGTCCTTAGACCGTAAACTCCATTTAGGAGTGTTTTGATGCCACACAACACTTCCTAAGGCTAAATCATGAAGTAGGAATGCTTGGAATAGCTTAGAAGACTTCAAACCAACAAATGGTCATAAAGTGTAGAGTTTTCGACCGTAAACCCTTGAGTTTACTTCCGTAAACTCCTTGGGTAATGATCATGAAAACCGTAAACTCCAAGGGAGTTTACCCTTGAACCCCAAACACACTAGCCTTTCCCTACAACACTTAGATGCAGCCCTTGAGACTTATAACACTTGTATAAAGTGTTTAGCATGTCCTAGAGTGTCTTAACTTTGTTTATTAGTTGTTTAATGACTAATTGTGTATATACATATATCCTTATATGTAATTAGGATCTTTGTGCGTGTCTAAGTCTTCACTTGACACCTAGCACTTATCCGACACTTCTTTCCGATCCACTTACTACAGGTGAGTTCATACGCCTTAATTAATGTTTTAACTATTTTTAAATGTTTTATGGGGGGATACAAGTAGAATCATGCTAGTTATTATATCAATCTCTTCTGATTAATAAACATCATTCAAATGATTGGCTACTCATTAGCCATTTTACCAAACAATTTCCTTCAAATGTTTATCGTAAACACTTATTATGATTAAAACACCTTATTAAACTGTACATTTTACTCTGTATGTTTTCTTTCAAACTCATTTACATTTGTGTTTCAAACAAATGCTTCCTTATACTTAAACTGTTTTATCAAACCCATGCCTTCAAACCGTTTTATAGATTGACATCCAGTCAATCTTTTCTTAGATAATAATTAAGTTCAAAGGTTTTACAAAACTTATTTTATACTTTTATATTATAAATTGCATGCTTCTATATGTATAGTTATATAAGTAATGTATAATAGACTTAGGAAGGCTATCCACCTTGTTTCCTTTTCCTCGATTTGGATGTGGTCTGATAGGATATCGGGTACTCGTCCGAAGGTCGTTTAAATATTGGTCATATATCATGTATACATATATAGTCATCAAAGGTCCTTCAAGTTCATCTAATGCCCTTGGGTAGCAAGGGTATACATCCATGTTCATACGTCCCAGTTAGATTACTAGTAAACTACCATATGGGTAGTTTAGGAAGATACTAGAACCATTACTAGAACGCGATATCATACAATGAGTCAGTTCATTCATGAGTAAATACTTGCTAGGTAGAGAGCACGTATATTACAGCTAGACCATTACAATACATTACTATACTTGCTAGGTAGAGAGCACGTACATTACAGCTAGAACATTACAGTACATTACTATACTTGCTAGGTAGAGAGCACGTACATTACAGCTAGAACATTGTACTACATTACTATACTCGCTAGGTAGAGAGCACGTACATTACATCTAGAACATTACAGTACATTACTATACTTGCTAGGTAGAGAGCACGTACATTACAGCTAGAACAGTTCATTACATTACATATACATGAATACGTTAATTATTGTGAGATGAATCGGAGCATGACTTAAATGTCATGGCCCGAGTTGTAGCCAGAGTCTCTTGAAGGGAGAGTGTGAGTTTGCGTATAGATCAATACTGGATTGACTATCCTACACCTTGCTGCTTGCTACAGCCGGACCTGTAGGTCTGCGGGTGCCAAACGTCATTTCTTTTTACGACCATTCTTATGTCGTTGTTACCAGTCAGTAGTATGGTACAATTAGTCACATGATGCCTTAATATAAATCCGGTTTAAGGTAGTTAGTATAGCAGTAGTTCTTATAGCGCTACATTTTAGTACTACATTAATTTTCCCTGTACATATATTTAGTGATCTTTTCACTTAAACATTTAATGTAAAAACTTTATTTTGTTAATGATAGTTACACTTGGGAAAATTACACACTTTTACAAGAAACGAACATTTAGAACAGTTAAGTCTTGGTAGAAGACTACATTGAGAACAGTTAGGTATTGGTAGAAGACTACATTGAGAACAGTTAGGTCTTGGTAGAAGACACCCTTATATAATAGTAGGAATCATAGGGATTTCTAGAGTTTTTCAAACGTTTACACTTGTTTTAGAAAAATTTTTATACTTACAGTTCACTTACATTTTCCATACTTATAGTTCATAAACTTACAAATTCTTACATACAAATTAAGCCACTAAAATACTTATGATCTCACCAGCTTTAAAGCTGATACTCGCTTTCAAAATTACTTGTATCCTCAGGTCAACCATAGACAGGTACCGATGCAAGGTTCAGGAAGATGGTGCTCGATCAAGACGCAGCTTTCATTTTGATTTATTCTTTAGTGTATATCAGAATTTGATAGAACACAATTGTATAATAATTATATTATTAATGCAATGGATGATGTTGTTGCTTGTTTACTACTTTTCATTGTTGTGATATTGTACATGACGTCCTCCGCTCCAGAACGTTTCCGCCGTTCTTGGTTTTGGGGTGTGATAATTATTGTGTCCCAAATCAAACACCCATTGTATTCCAAACCTAGCAAGTAATCTTCAAAGTGCAATGCCCACACTTCATAGTCGTTTGGTAACATAATGGGGATCCCTGTAGTAGATCCAATGCAGCTGGAAAGATTGATTGAACTAGCGTGAGAATCGTCAGACTGCATGTTTTTGATTTGATGAAAACCTATTGGAACTAAATGTGTAAACCTAGAATCGAGTTTAGGGTAAAATAAAGATCAAGATTCAATGTCTATAATCTGTGAACTCGAAGAAGACGAAAAACTCAAATCCTATTATAGCGGAAACCCTAATAGCTCTTTAACAGAAGAGATGCGTATGGATTAGATAGCCTCCTGCTCTGATACCAATTGTTGAGATTAAAACTCTATAGAACGGTAGATTCAACAAGTAAACAAATCAAGAACACACAATGAATATCAAATATGTCATATGATTAAATATCACAGCCTTGGAAGAGCTCGATTAAGAACTGCTACTGTAAAGGTGTGTAGGGTTTACAATACGATTAGATAATTACTAAAACTAGTGCACGCATGCACCTTAAATAGATAAACCCTAGATAATAAATAACGGGTGGACAGGCCCAACCCGGATACATAAAATACTAATAAAAAAGGCCCACAACGACGCAACACTTTAAGCTCTAACAGTGGGAGAGACTTCAGCACCAGTAGCTCATGTGTGAGATTTATTCATTGACTGATTGAGTCGAGTCTCTTCATTGTACTCTTGGGTCGAACGCGCAGATGTCGACCCGCTGCAATATGTGTGTAGGAAGCTAGTATTATTTGGGACTCTTGCTGATATGGTTGTATCCTTATATATAGGGTGAAATAGAATCGGTGGTGAAATAGACATGTTTATTATGCACTTATTGTCTTTGTGACTCTTGCTAATATGCATGTATGTTATATGTATGTGGGGTGAAATAAAATCGGGGGTGAAATACACCCTTTTGGTTGAAAAACATTGATTGAGTTGAAATAAACTTGGGGGTTAAATGGACTCTTACAACTTCAAGCTGATATGTATGTATGGTATGAGGTATGTTTGGAAATTCACTAAGTTTTGTGCTTACGGTTTTATGTTTATAGTATTAGGCACTTCTGGTTCTAAGGCGAAGATCTCGACAAGATTGTACCGCATCCACCAGTATCATGCATGATTTGACTTGTTTTGTACTCTAATGATTATATGACATTTTTATACTATGATGGGATTTCTAACTGAATGAATGGTTGTTCTGATCGATCTATAGAAAAAATTTCACTTATAATTTTTGGGACGTTACAAGTTGGTATCAGAGCCTTGGTTTGACGGATTCAGACACACTCTCAGGTGTGACTGAACTCAAATTGAGGAATTGGTAAATTTTTTTTTGGAAGAAAACAACTTTTCTAATAATATTTCTAGAAAGAAAAAGGAGTGTGATGCGTGCAATCCAACGAGCTCAAGTAATAGTTTCCCAAAATACCTTTACATGTATTATGCTATTGTTTTGATATGAGTATATGAGAATTGCATGATATATTAGGGCTAAGGGTCACATGATAGAATTATAGGAGAGATACCTTTATATGCCTATTGATTGAGTTTGTAGAACTGCATGCTAGTATAGGTTTCAGATGTTGGATAGAATGGTCTAATTAGGTAATGCACTGGTTTGTATTACTCGATGATCGAATGCTACTTGCTTTGTGCTTTCAGAGACCCCAATGATGTCAACTAACTATTAAGCGAATATGTTATGTTACCTGTTGTGGGGACTAGATAGTTTTAAAAGGTTAGTTTCAACCCTATTGTGCAGCTCCTGTTCGAATCCAACCGTTGTAGGGTGGGACCTAGCGGTCGAAGAATTATCTAGTGTCGGTGACATCTAATTGTATTTGTAAGGTAGTTAGAAGGTATTGAATGGGATCTCTTATGTATCTGATGGAGGAGAGTGGTGGGAATGGAACCCTAGGAAGGTCTAGGAGATGTTTTAGCGCATAGGGAACTCTGTAGTACAAGAAAAGTATCTTTATAGTAGGGAAGTGACTTAGAGGATTTTAGGCGATCCTTGAGGAAGGTATATATATGTGTGGATGCTAGTACTGAAAGCATAGGATCTGTATCTGAGTCAAGGAGAGCAATGTTGGAAAAATCCCCGCTAGATACCAATTAATCTCTGATTAATCTCTAGGCGCTACCAGACCGATTAGAGGATGCCTAGCGATTAATCCATGCCTACAAAATGAGTGAAGAATTAGAAAACGATGAAATTTTAACACTTTGAAGAAGTTACATCTCAATATAAACCATTTGAGGAATTATTAGTGTTGTATTAATCATATTAACCTACTTTATTATAATATTAGTGACATTTATGAATTTTGATATGATATTAGTTATGTTGAATTTTTTTAAAATTCAGTGAATTAGCAATTAATGGTCCCTCATTAATCCTGCGATTAATCTCCACCTAGCCGATTAACCCCTTAACCCCAATCCACCGAATAGCTAATGTCGAGCATTTTTTACAACCTTGAAGGAGAGTCATGATCATTTTGAGGAACTTTTAGAGTGTGAACCTCTTCGTGTGTAAATTGATTGTTTGTGTATAGTGTGTTAGTATGGGGATGAGACGCGGTGGAGCAGGAGGTTCAGGATCTCATTTTGGCTCGGGCACGGGAACTAGACCAATTAACAAAGGATTGCGCAAGTTCATCGTGACGAAGACTACATGAGGTATCCTTGATGCGACCTTGGTGATGTTTGTGAAGATCAAGGAGGAGATCATTGAGATGATGGAGGAGTGCTTTCAGGCGTTTCGGGTCGAGATGTATATTGGGTAGTACGTAGCCCTTACTCTTAAATTCAAGGATTTTCGGGGATGTCGGGCACTAGAGTTCTCCATGGTGAAAGACCCCATTGCTGCCAAGAAGTGAATAGCAGACATGGAGTGTGCCCATACGATGAGTTTCTGCCCCGAAGGGTCAAAGGTGAAGTTCGTTGCAGAATGTTTTAGGGAGTGAGCCCGAGATTGGTGGGAGGAGGTTTTATATGCCCTGGGAGCACCAGGTATTAAGGTCATGACCTGGCTTGACTTTGTGACCTGATTTTGAGTGGATTTTGCATCGACTGTTGAGGTGCAACAACTAGCGAGGGAGTTTCCAAGACTTGCACCAGACGACTGAGACTGTGGTGGAGATCACCGCCAAGTTTCGGGAGAGAGTCTCATTGGTACCATAGTATTCTACAAACGAGGAAATGAAGAAGACAAAGTACCACGACATGCTGAGAGAGCATATCAAGGAGTTTGTTACTTTTCATCTTGTCATACATTGTACGATATGATAGCTAGAGCCCGGGAACAGGAGATTGGCTTCAGGCACCTTAGGAAGAGGAATACATAACAGGTGTAGATAGTTGGGGGTCTTACGAAAAGACCCACGACTTATTATCATTAACCGAGGGCCTGCAGGGCTGAGGCCGCTGCGGTAAGTATTAGAAGACACACGATGTGGTATGTATGGTGGGTGGTTCGGGCTGCTATAAGTACGCCAAGACGTGTCACTATAGCATAGATTATACTACCACTACCCAACTTTTTTGTTTGACTTGCTTCCATTACAATCATAAGGGATGATTTTCCGTGTTTGGCAGTTGGATCGGTTACAACACCCATTCTCCGACATTGAGGATCACCGACGGCCGCCAGGTCAAGTAAAGGCGCCAATTGTGAGGATTCGAGCTTTCTTGTTGATAGCCGATGAGTCTCATGCATAACTAGATGTGGTTATTGGTATGTCTCTCCTCCGTTTCTAATTTATTGTTTTATTGTTTATGCTTAATGTGTATATAGTTTTTAGGGACGTTCTTGGTGAATGACGCTTTGGCCTTAGTTCTTTTCGACCCTGGTGACACCCGATCGTTTGTATCTCTTGCTATTAACAATAGGTTTGGTAACACCCCCGGGTAGTTTATTATCCGATAGATGGAGATCACCGACGATCATCTAGTAAGAGTATTGAGGGTTTATCGGCGTTCGACTCTTGAGTTGTTCTAGGAGATTTATCCGATTGATTTTGTTCTTATTCCTTTGCAAAAGAGAAAAGTTATCATGGGGATGGATTGGTTGATCTGTAATGGGGTAATGATTGAATGTGATGTCACAACTAGCATTTTTGGCTAGGAAATGTTGTCCTCATGTACTCAACTTTTGTGTAATTTGTAACTTTAAGTAGATATTATGCACTATGCTCATTCAAAATCAACCATTTGAATCAAAATTCACTCGTGAAGTTCAAAACCTAATTCAATACATCTCGTATACTCAACTGTGGGTTTGAAATCCTAATATCCCGGTTCAAACTTAGAATGTACCAGGATCCTCTTATTGGGCCTAATGGGCCAGTAAACTCTTAATTTGGTTATTTTGGGTGAAGGAACCCTATTTTGGCTCAAGTTAGACCCACATTCTTTAATCTATAGCATTTTGGGCTATATTGGGCCTAAAATGTCTCACTTCATTTTCATGGGCCTTAATCGGCTGTGAACAATCTTCTTGGACCAAATCGGGCTGAAAACCCATTATGTTCACCCTTTTGGGCCGTAAACCCCTTTCTTTATCATTATTGGGCCGTAAGCTCTCATATGGGCCCAATGGGCCGAAAACTTTCACATTGGGCCTTATATTTTCGGTTATGTTCAATTTTTGCCCAACAATCAAAATTCCTTTCATTCCCTCACACCATCCCCGGTTTTAATAAAAAAAACAAAATTTGGATGAATTAGAACTTGACACCTCCTTATTACATGGAGGATATCCATGTTTATTACATCACAAACATCCAAGTTAAGCCTTAATCCTTCATGTAACAACCACACATCCAATCAATCCCTTCCTTTTCTTCTAGTCACTACTGAGAGCACCCACAAACCCCCCATTTTCCACTTCACAATCACTAACAATTCCTCTGATATCTCTCCATAACACCAAGGAGTATTCTACCCTTTTTCTTCAAAAAGTCATGAACTAGAGTGTGTTCCACCAAAATTTTCATCAAAGATCATCACTCTTGGGTAAGCTACTCTCTAAGTATGATGATCAACTTCATTTTTTTATAATCCTTCACTCTTTAACACTCTATTTCATGATCATGCTTCTTAGAACTTCTTAAGTTCGAAAATCACATCAAAGGAGCTTGCTAGGGCCGAAATCTCTCTCATTCTTCATTCAAAACTTAAATCATCAAGCCAAAGTGAGTTCATACCCCATATTTTCGGTTTTTACTATGTTTTAGTGGAGAATACAAGTTGTTTTGTGTAGATCTATGTGTATATGCATGATTTTGTGTGTTATTCATGATATAAGTGTGATTATGTTTTATAAACGTCATGAACTCGAGAATATAGTAAAATATGATGATATTCGTGGACATAACACTTGATACAACATATTATGCAAAGAAAAGGTTTAAAACATGACAAAGATGTTTAAAACTAAGAAAGTCACATAACAGGGCCAAAAATTACAAAATAATCAAAAAGTGAAGTTAGTATGCATAACTCATGGTTTTGAAAGGAATTATTTGAATAAATATGGATCCTTATAGTATTTATGATTTTATAAGGGCTAAAAGTGTAAACTTTCATAAATGGGCCTCATTTTGGGCTTTCACAGTATTTGGGCTAGATTTGTAAATTTTTGGACTTTTGTAGGCTTAAGTGTCATTTTAAATAAAGTTGAGCCAAAAATGTTACTTTTTGGTTATAAGGGCTGAAAATGATAAGTTTATCAAACTTGGCCAAAAAGGAATAATGTCTATGCTTTTGGGCCGAAAATGATTTTTTTTTGACAAAAGTGGGGTTAAAAATGTTATTTTACTCGAATCAAGCCCTTAAATGTAAACTTTTTGTTTTAAAGGACCTAAAGTGTCATTTTTACTAAAAATGTGCGTTAATTGTAAATTTTCGGTTTTAAGGACCAAAAATGCCTTATTTTACAAAAAGTTGACCTTTTATGTCATTCTGGAAAACAACTAAGCTTAACAACCAACGTAAAAACAAATAGATCAATTACGTCATTTACACTTCTTATTGGTCCTGGAATATAATTCACATGTTTAGTGGGCCTTAGTTGTCCTCTTACATGTTTATTGGGCCTGGAGTATACCTTACATCCTTATTGGGCCTGAAATATAATTTACATGTTTAGTGGGCCTTAGTTTTCATCTTACATGTTTATTGGGCCTGGAATATACTTTACATGTTTATTGGGCCTTAGTTGTCCATTTACATGCTTATTGGGCTTGGAATATAATTCACATGTTTCATCGGCCTTAGTTGTCCTCTTAGATGTTTATTGTGACTGGAATATACCTTACATGTTTATTGGGCCTTCGTGGTCCATCTACATGCTTGTTGACTTCACACATTCACATACATACTCTTTGGGCTTTGAAAACTTAATACATACACGGAAACAATATACACTATGTAATTTCATATTCGCGTAGATTCAGTTAAGGATCTTTTGAGACATTTCGTTTGGCACTTATCGAGTGTATAACAGTAGTCTGTAGTTATAACCATAGTCTCCTAGAGGGAGAGCATGAGTTTGTGTATAGATCTATATGGGGGTGACACCCCACACCTGAGTTGTTCGCTACAGTTAGACTAGGCCAGTCTAGGGTGAGAAACGCTACCTTAAACAAGTCGGCGTCTGAAAAACGTCATGACAGTCAGATTAGTCATTATCAAGTATGGTTATAACGACTCACTTTGAGGAATTAACTCCATTATAAAAATTTACAAAATACAATTTTTGTTGATAACACGGTAATATACACGCGCTGGTACTCAGTCTTAGGGTGTTGAGATCACAATGTTTTATAAACAGACAACATCAGGTTGTCTGGGATCATTCACTCCATACACTTACAAACACTAACAAACATGCATTAATACAGGATTGGACACAAACATTTCAAACCGTTTTTCAGAAAATATCAGATTGTATGGCATTTACAAGGTAATACAACACATTTTACTCAAACATACTTATGAATTCACTAACATTATATATGTTGAAAATTTCAAATTAACGTGTATTCTCAGGAAATCATTGAGAAGGTTGGTCAGCAAGAATACCTGGATATTTTGTTGTGTTTTGTTATCACCATACTTCGGATATTTTGGCATGTAATCAAAAATACAATACTTGATGTAAACAATTATAGTTGTAATATGGCATGTGATGTTTTGTTTCAATTATATGCATTGTAATGATACTACAAATATGAAGTCAACCAAGCCCCCGGACGTTTCCGTCGTTTGCTTCTGGGGTGTGACTGATTGGTATCAGAGCATTGTTTATAGTGAACTGACATATCTAATCATACAAGATATGCAACTATAAATACAATGGGACTAAACTACTCTGAGTAAAATAATTAAAAAACATAGCTAGGTGTGCATTAATACATTATCACTAAAAGTCTCTAGAGGAAATTGTAAACCGTGGTTAAACCCGGACAGTTATGTAGTCGTATTGGGGATAAATAGAGCCTGATCAACTATATTTATTCAAAATATGACCAATATTGTGTTTGGGAGTTATCATGGTGGTTAAATGAATTTAGAAACTCACCTTGTATCCAAAAAGCTTTAAGGAACTCAAACATAAACAAATAAAATACAATAGGAGTATTTGGAATGCTATCTATATACACTTTCCTTACTTACTTCTCACCCCTCATGCATACCCTATGGCCGGATTCCATCATCCATGAGATCCCTATTTCCCTAACCTGGGGAATGTAGGATGGTTATAGATGGAATCGGATGAAGAGACGGAGGAAGAACAAGAAGAAGAACCTGAAGAAGAACCTCAAGAAGGACCAGCAGAACTGGTAGCAGACTTAGATGAGGAGGAAGTTGAAGGTAGCGATGCAGATGACTCGGATGCAGAGTCCAAAGTCATCAATCTGCTATACATGGCTAGGGTGCCCCCATATAGGATGGGTCCCAATGGTCCCACGCCCCCATTGGCATACAAGATCTAGAGGAGGAGTCACTAGCAGGGGGTGCATTCCCCATTCGGTATGAACCGAGACTATTACCACCTGAGTCACAGTGGACCTGCAGATCGATTCCTTCCATTAATGGTTAGGAGGACGCGTGACATCAGTGAGCAGGAACAAGCAACCGTCGGTTAAATGGTTGCAATGAGAGTTGCGGTTGACCGTAAAGAAAGGATGACTCATGAAGTGGTCAGGGACTATCAGGCACGACAGGCAGCATTGGAGGCCCGACTTCGAGCCATCGAGCATCACCTGGCCAGACTCCAGGGTGCATCTACCTCATCATCAACACCACCAGACCCTTCTCACCGCAACACCACCACCACCACCTCTACCAGAAGTGAACTCAGATGCATTCCAAGTAGTAGTTTCAGCTGCCCTTATAGTAGCACTGGCTCACATTTACAACGAGAACAACGGTAGAAGTAATGGGAAGGAGCTAGAAGCTCGAATCAGGGGATGAACCAAGGACCTAGAAAGGTATGTACCTACAAATCTTCCACAAATGCCAAGCCTCTAACATTCAATGGAATGGAGGCGTGATAACTCTATAGCGGTGGATGGAAAAAGTTTAATCGGTATTTGAGATCTGCGGATGCCCTGAAGAGTGCAAGGTGAAGTTTTAAACTTGCACATTTGTCGATCAAGAGCTTTCCTGGTGGGATGGTCATGTGGAGGTCATGACACTCCCAGTGGCGAATGCTATGCCATGGGAGGAGCTTAAGGAATTGCTAATGGCGGAGTACTGTCCAAGAGGGGAGATCCAGAAAATGGAGCAGGAACTTTGGAATCTCACAGTTCAGAACCCAGATCGATGCTTACATCTCGAGGTTTAGTGAGTTGTCACTCCTATGCCTAGGCATGATCACTTCTTAAGGAAAGAAGATTGAAAGATTTATTTGGGGATTAACCTATCCTATCCAAGGAAACGTAATAACAGCAAACCATGAGATGTATGACAATGCGAAAAGACCAGCCAAGAAGCTCTATGACCATGGCAACAAGAAAGGAGCCAAAACCGCCGAGCTCGAGATCAAAAAGGATGGAGATAATAAGAAAAACAAGGACAACAAGCGAAAAGGACAATAAAACCAAGAGTCATCGAAAAAGCAACAAACTGGAGCAATCCACACTGCTACTGCTCCGGTTGCCTCAGCACCATATGGTCCAGCCTCAACTATGGAAACCACTACCAGAAAATACTCGGGAACCTTACCCAAGTGTAACAAATGCAGCTACCACAATCATGGGGAATGCAAAGATATACAGTGTACAAATTACAACCATAAGGGCCATAGCGCTCGATATTGCAGATCTCAACCCCAACAGAACCAACAACCAAACAACAACAACAACAACAACAACAACAACAACAACAACTACAACAACAACAACAACAACAACAACAACAACAACAACAACAACAACAACAACAACAACAACAACAACAACAAAAAAACAATAACAACAACTACTACAACAACAACAACAACCGTTGGGGCTAGTCACAATTGTTATGGATGTGGAGGAATTGGCAATTTCAGACGCAATTGCCCCAAGGCCAAAAACCAAGGAGTAGGAGGATCAGGGAGAGTCCTGACTTTGGGTCGAGGTGAGGCAGTTCAAGACCCGACAGTTGTTACTGGTACGTTCCTACTTAACAACACTTACACATGCATTTTATTCGATAGTGGAGCCGAGCAGAGCTTCGTTAGTAACAAATTCAAACACTTACTAAACCAACAACCCCAAAAGCTAAACGAAGCCTTCACGGTGGAGATGGCTAATGGGAAAACCAAAACATCCAAAGATGTTTACGTAGGGTGCACATTAACACTAAACAACCATTAATTTCAAATAGAGTTGATGTGAGTAAATATTAGGAGTTTTGATGTGATAATCGACATGGATTGGTTAAACCCCCAACGTACTGATATTATGTGCCATGAGAAGGTCTTTCGCCTTCACCTCGCCAATCACAAAACCCTAATAATCTATGGTGATAAACTTGGCGTCAATCTTCGTCTTATCTCGTGCATCAAGGCACAGAAGTTCCTGCACAAGAAAAATTATGCCTTCCTCGCTCATGTTGTGGATAAATCCAAAGAAGAAGTAAAAATTAAATATATGCTAGTGGCATGCGACTTCACGGATGTATTTCCTGAAGACCTTCCGGGAATACCCCCAGAAAGATTGGTTGAATTCCAAATCGACCTAATACCGGGAGCCACATCAATTGCCAAATCACCCAAAAAGTTAGCTCCCACCGAAATGCCGGAGTTATCCAGTCAATTAAGCAAACTTATGAGAAATGGATTCATCAGGCCAAGCTTCTCACCCTGGGGAGCTCCGATCTTACTTATCAAGAAGAAAGACGGATCTTTCAGAATGTACATCGACTATCGGGAGTTAAACAAACTCACTTTCAAAAACTGATATCCACTCCCTCGGATTGGAGATCTATTTGACCAGCTTCAAGGAGCTAGTTACTTCTCCAAAATAGATCTAAGATCCGGTTATCATCAGCTCCGAGTCTGAGAAGTGGACATTCCAAAAGCTACTTTCTGAACTTGATATGGCCATGACGAATTCGTTGTGATGCCCTTCGGTCTAACAAATGCCCCCACAACATTTATGGACCTCATGAATAAAGTCTTCCATCCATTCCACGATAATTTTGTAATCGTCTTCATCGATGATATTCTCATACACTCCCGAAGTAAGGAGGAGCATGGTTAACATCTCCGTCAAATCTTGGAAACTCTAAGAGCTAAAAGTCTATATTTAAAACTTTCCAAATGCGATTTCTAGATTTGCAGTGTAAACTTCTTGGGTCATGTAGTCAGTGAGGAAGGAATTCATGT
This sequence comes from Lactuca sativa, assembly GCF_002870075.4. Taxonomy (NCBI): domain Eukaryota; kingdom Viridiplantae; phylum Streptophyta; class Magnoliopsida; order Asterales; family Asteraceae; genus Lactuca; species Lactuca sativa. The sequence goes on along the minus strand of NC_056627.2, from coordinate 170,384,713 downwards.
GGATCCTTCCAAGATCAAGGCCATTGAAGGCTGGGCAATCCCGAAAACACCAACAAAAATTCGACAATTCTTGGGTCTCGCAGGCTACTACTGAAGGTTTATTCAGAACTTCTCCAAGATAGCCAAGCCCCTTACCACTCTGACACAAAAAGGCATACCCTTCAACTGGACGGAAAAGCAAGAAGCCGACTTCCAAACCTTGAAGCGAGCCATCTATAATGCTCCAGTGCTATCCTTACCAAAGGGAACTGAAGACTTCGTAGCATATTGCGATGCTTCGAACCAAGGGTTAGGCTGTGTCCTCATGCAGCGTGGAAAGGTGACAACTTATGTGTCCAGGAAATTGAAGACACATGAAGTGAATTATACCACCCATGATCTCGAACTGGGAGCCATGGTCTTCACCTTAAAGATTTGGAAGCACTACCTCTACGGTACAAAGTGCACCATCTTCACGGATCACAAAAGCCTCCAGCACATTCTAAATCAAAAGGAGCTGAACATGAGGCAGCAAAGGTGGGTTGAGCTGCTAAATGAATATGAATGCGATATCAAGTACTACCCAGGAAAGGCTAACGTGGTAGCCGATGCCCTGAGCAGGAAAGAATACTCATGTCGTCAAGAGAAAACATTATCGATAACCATCCACTCCCACACAATCTCACAGATCAAGGGAGTTCAATCAGAGGCATTAAAGCTAGAGAATACTGCAAATGAAACGCTGCGTGGGATGGATAAAAACCTTGAAGTGTGACAACCCGAAGTTTGCACCATCGCCGTAACCCGTTTCCGTCCATAAAGTTTGTCTTTTTCGAATCGTTTCCGTTAAAGTTTTAAATTAAGTCAGTATTTTTTAGGCTTCTATTATGACTTAATTGGTATCCAAACACGTTAATAACTCAAGAAAATATTCCAAATTATCAATTAGAAAAATTGTAGTTTCGACCATATCGGGTAACGGTAACTTAATCGGGTGCGAGCAAAAGCCAGGTCTAACGTCGTTATCGGGTAGAATTCCACCGTGTCCTGAACTTAGGATCTATTTAAAGCTCAAAAGACTTCATTTGAAGCTTTTACTCTCTCTCACTACTCTCTCTCTAACCTCTCTCCCCATACTCAAGATTTAGGTCCAAAATCATCAAATTTAAGCTCCAAATCACCAAGGTAACTAACCTAACTCCTAGTATAACATCTTAGACTTTCATTTTCGTGTTCAAATCATGGAATAGGACCATTATCATGATTTTACGGCCCTAGAACACTCCTAGGCCGTGAACTCATATAAATTGGGTTTTGGAGCCCAAAAACCCTTCCAATCGACCTTTAGAGCTTAGATAAGGCTTAATGGCTTAATGGACCGGACTTATAACACCTTGAACTTAACTTATGGAGAGTAAACATGAGTTTACTGCCCAAGAACATGCTTGGGCCGTAAACTCCTCTTCATGGGGAGTAAACTTATTTTAAAGTGTTAAAATGCCATTTAAACACACCAATGGCCTTGGAATAAATTCTAGAATCAACCACAAACGAATCAGAAGCCTTAAACACAATGAAAACCCCTCCCTTAGGAGTTCACGGCCGTAACCCCCCCCCCCCAAAGGATGGGTTCCTGGGCCGTAAACTCTTAAAAGGTGGTCAAATGATGCCCTAAATTCCATCCAAGCCTTGTAAAATGACTTTAAATCACATGTGATTGTCTTAGCACCACCAAAACACATAAGGAATGGGTATGGGGGAGTTTACGGCCGTAAACTCCATTAAATGGTCCATATGTGGGTTAAATCCATTCATATGCCTTAGATTTGATCCTAGCCAATTTTCCCAAGTGAAATAAGACCATTTAGCACCTTAAAATCCATCATCCATGAGCTCACGGCTGTGAACTCATGTGGACATGGTCTTAGGGCCAAAACTCCATAAGGAGTTTACTCTTGAAGAGTAAACTCAATATTCAAGCCATATACGTCCTTAGATGTCACCCGGGTCGCTCCAAACGCTTAATTTGAGGTGTTTTCGCATCCTAGAGTAAATAATCATATCTAATTAGTGAATTAAAGTCTAATTAGATACAAGTGTGTATCATTTCACATCACATAGGAACCTCTCATGTTTTCAAGCCTTGAAGTGACGTTTAGCATCCAAACCGACACAATCCGCGATTGGTGAGTTCATACCCCGTACGCTTTTTCCATGATTTTCAATGTTTTCAGGGGGGAAATACAAGCAAAACTATAAATGTTTTCAAAAACCTAAAACTGATGTATTTCTATAAATATCTGGCTAACCTTTAGATATCTTTACCCCTTATGTATTATGTTGAGCATAAGGGATGTTTTCTCGACTATAGCTACGAGGATTTCAGTAAAGGAAACAATCAAACCAATTAAATTATTATGGGAATAATTTGGGATCTTTAGTTCTTGTTTTACGAATATATATTTACGTAAAGTTAATAGATAAACTATGTCTGATTCAGTTTATCTCTATTTAATTCAGAATGTATTGCCAGATAATTTCATTGTATTTAACTATTCTACTGTATTATGTTTCAATACGATTTGTATGTCTGATAACGTCTGAGAACCCCGTGAATAACATGATACTAGCTTGTGAGATTCGTCATCATTATCAGTAAATCTTCCCCGGAAGTGTAACCAGAGTCTCCAGGAGGGATAGCGTGGAATTTGTGGATAGATCTATTCGGGACTGACAATCCCACACCTAAACTGCTAGCTACAGTTAGGCGGGCACGCCTGGGGTGAAAAATTCTGGATATCGTCCGACGTCTGACAAACGTCAAGGAGGTCTCGTTGTCGTATTAGCATGGTTACCCGACTCACAATATGTATTAATATAAGTTTATTCACGGATTGAATTTCATATCTAGTTTTTATCTATAGTTCTTATATCTAGTACGGGATGGTAGTCCCATGGTTTTAAATCTATATTTAGTACGTGATGATAGTCCCATGGTTTTCAATTTATATCTAGTACGGGATGATAGTCCTATGGTTTTCAATCTATATCTAGTACGGGATGATAGTCCAATGGTTCTCAATCTATATCTAGTATGGGATGATAGTCCTATGGTTTTCAATCTATATCTAGTACGGGATGATAGTCCTATGATTTTCAATTTATATCTATCTATAGTTTTGTGTGTATCAAACTATCTTATAACTGGTATGGGATAGTAATCCCATGATTTTCAGTAAATAGTTTTTTTGTGTAAAACTATACAATGTGGTCTTTAACTAAAACTTTACTTGTAGGAAAATATAGGATTTTCCTGGGATAACAATTATACATAACCAGAATCGTGTAAGAAAACGGTTAACCAAACATTACTTTTAAGAAAATATGAGATTTTCTTGGCTTCGTAATCTTTCGGAAAACCAAAGGAAACTTAAACATTTTTAGAAAAACAAACATCTTATGACCTCTCCAGCGTACTGAAGATCTCGACTTATATTTTGTTCATATATACCTATGTATAACACTTGTATTACTTTACTTTTGAACAAATGTAAATTCCAATATGTAATGTAATGGTTGTTTACTTTGCTTACTATGTGCATTGGATTTGATACTCAATGTGGAGTCCGCCCAGGAAATGTTCCGCCTTGGTTTTTGGGGTGGGACAGATTGGTATCAGAGCCCTTGTTTATCGTGAACTAAGTATACCAGACCTTACATGGTATAAGATTATAAACACGAAGGGGCCTAAGTGCTTTGAACTAAAAGTATACTTCAAAGTATAAGTATTTTCAAAAGTATACAAGTATACCTAACCGTCGAGATCCGTAACTACAAGTAGAACAAAACATAAGTAAACGGGTGTTGTACACTGCGGTTAAACCTGGGCAGTTATGTAGTCGTGTCTAGGATCAATATAGCATGGCCAACTATATTCATTCGAGACACTTCCAACATGTGCTTGGGAGTAACTGTGGTGTGCAGCATGCCTAAAACTTACCCAATACCCAAACAACGAACCGTCGTCACAACGAATCATGAAGTACTATGGGAGTATTTCTCGAGCCAAATTCTTTGTAGAAATCCTAATTCCAGCATTGCCCCTCAATCATTCCTTTAGCGATAATTTATCTGCTTTGATAACTCTTTCCTGCTTTATCGCTTAATAGAATTTTATATCTGTCATAATGAGATATCCCTTGTATCATATCTCTTGATTCAATTCAGAGGACTTATGAACCTCTCTTTCCTGATCTTTTTAGATCAAGATGCCTCCAAGAAAAAGACCTAGTTCAAAGAATGACAACAACAACCCTCCGCCACCACCACCTCCTCCTCAATTTGATCGGGTATCACTTCAGGTAGTTATTACTGCTGCAATGACAGTAGCCATGTCGCATATGAAGCTCGGTAGTTCAGCAGGTGGTCCCCAGCCACAAAACTAGGGAAGCAGCCAAGGACACCGGAAGGAGTGTTCCTATAAAGATTTTATGAACGCGAAACCTACATCCTTCGATGGCACTGTAGGTGTCATTTCCCTAACTCAATGGTTCGAGAAAATCGAATCTATTTTAGAAATTTGTGCTTGCTCTGAATCAGATAAAGTGAAGTTCGCCGCTTGTACCTTCACAAATAAAGCCTTGACTTGGTGGAACGACGGAGTCAAATCCTTAACTTTACCTGTAGCTAATGCTATGGGTTGGGAGACCATGAAGGATCTTCTTCTTGCCGAGTACTGCTCACGGGGCGAGATGCAAAAGTTAGAACATGAACTATGGAATCTAAAGATGCAAGGTTCCGACATAGCCTCTTATACTTCAAGGTTCGATGACCTGGCGCTACTCTGCCCGGGAATGGTTACCCCGGAGAGTAAAAAGATTGAGAGATTCATCTGGGGGTTGACCCACCCAACCAATGGAAATGTCTTGGCTGCGAAGCCAGACACTATGACAGCACCAAATGTCTTTCGCAAATCCTGATCGATCACGAAGATAACCCTGATGAGGAGACAACCGCTCCTGGGCTAATAAGGGTAGTGGTGGAAGTAAAAAGGAATTCTGGAACAAGCGGAACGCCCAAAGTACACAGGGATCTTCTAAGAAACAGCAAACAATAGCAGTCCACGCTGCTACTGTCCCTGCAGCTATCTCTGCCATTGGATCCACAGCTCAGACTCCTACCAGTGGATATATCGGTACCTTTCCCTGGTGCGACAAGTGCAACTACCATCATCGTACTCCTGGGCCATGTCGTGAAAGACTCTACAACAATTGTTGCAAGAAGGGCCACCTTGCTCGAAGCTGCAGAAAACCAACCCAATCAACCAACCAATCATCTAGAGCAGGTGTCAGCCAGACCTGCTATGGTTGCGGCGAAGTAGGGAATTTCAAGAGAAATTGCCCCAAAGCAGCAGCAACTGGCAGCGCAGTAAGAGTCCTAGCTATAGGACAAGGTGAGGCAGCCGCTGATCCCACCGATTCTATAGGTATATTCTTCCCCAACAGCCCTTATACTTGCAAACTTTTTCGATTATATTGTTGGAGAGAATCTGTTATCCATTGAAATAAAACATCGCCTTAACCTTAGTCCTCCAGTAGTAACCGAAATGTCTACCGTCAAGATGTCTAACAACGAGAAAGTGGACGTTAGCGATATATTCGTGGGTTGAACCCTTACCCTCAGCGATCATCCTTTTCCCATCAAATCTTATGCTGTTTTTGCAATTAACAACTTTGAAATATTCATTTGCATGGATTGATTTAGTCTCAATCGTGTTGATATCCTTATTCCGAAAAATCTATCCATCTCAACCTTCCCCCGGTCAAACTCTTATCATCTGAGACGATAAGCTTAGTTTCAGCTGTTGTATCATTTCGTACGTCAAAAGCTCGAAGGGCTTCCCCGAAAAGAGTGTTATGCATTCCTAGCCCATGTGATTCATGAGAAAAAGGAAGTTAGAGACCTCGAGAACGTCCCCGAAATTTGTGACTTTCCTGATGTATTTCCTGTATAGCTCCGGGAATTCTTTCCGGACGTCAGGTTGAAGTTTCAAATCGATCAAATTCCTGGAACTACCCTCGCAGCCAAACCCCCATTTCGATTAGCGCCAGCGGTAATGCAGGAGTTAACTAGTCAGCTTGATGAGTTGACCATCAAAATCGATATCCCCTTTCATCGAATAGATTACCATTTCGATTCACCTCAAAGAACCAACCAGTTCTCAAAAATAAACCTTAGGTCAAGATACCATCAGCTACAAATCCATGAGAGTGATGTTCCTTAGACAGTATGTCGGACTCCATACGGTCACTATAAGTTCGTAGTGATGCCCATCGATCAAACCATTTTCCTTGGTCATGTAGTAGTCGAAGAAGACATACATGTGGAATCATCCTAAGATCAAAGCAATAGAGAATTAGTCGGCACCGAAGATACCCACAGAAACTCGTCAATTCTTGGGTCTCGCTGACTACTATTACGGGTTCATCCAGAATTTTTCATAAATCGCCAGAACCCTAACCATTCTGATACAGAAAGATGTACCCTCTTGTAGGAGGTCTTACTCTGGAAAGACATGGTATACCTTGGAAAGCGTGGAAAACTCAACCCATGGTACATTAATCCCTTCGAGATCCTTGTTAGGATCGATTCCGTAACCCTCAAACTCCAACTACCTTCAGATGTTAGCAGCATCCCTCCGGTATTCCACGTCTTTATTCATAAGAAGTGCCTACCCGAAGAAACCCTAGTAATTCCTTCAATGTGACCGAAATCAGCGAAAGTCTGAACCTCATGGAGGAATCATTCGAAACCATAAATCGAGAGATTAAACATACGAAACAAAACCGTATCCCGATAACGAAGGTTTGTTGGAATGCTATACGAAGACACGAATCCATTAGGAGCGTAAAGATCCGATAAAATTAAAGTATCTGTATCTCTTTCAAAATCCTTAAGTTGTATTTAAAGTTTGAACTTTGGGACGAAATTTCCTCTAACGGGGGGATAATGTGACAACCCGAAGTTTGCTCCATTGCCGTAACCCGTTTCCGTCCATAAAGTTTGTCTTTTTCGAATCGTTTCCGAGAAAGTTTTAAATTAAGTCATGATTTTTGAGGCTTCTATTATGAATTAATTGGTATCCAAACACGTTAATAACTCAAGAAAATATTCCAAATTATCAATTAGAAAAATTGTAGTTTCGACCATATAAGGTAACGGGAACTTAATCGAGTGCAACCAAAAGCCACGTCTAACATCGGTATCGGGTAGAATTCCACTGTGTCCCGAACTTAGGACCTATTTAAATCTCAAAAGACTTCATTTGATGCTTTTAATCTCTCTCACTACTCTCTCTCTAACCTGTCTCCTCAAACTCAAGATTTAGGTCCAAAATCATCAAATTTAAGCTCCAAATCACCAAGGCAACTACCCTAACTCCTAGTATAACATCTTAGACCTTCATTTTCGTGTTCAAATCATGGAATAGGACCATTATCGTGAGTTTACGGCCCTAGAACAGTCCTAGGCCGTGAACTCATATAAATTGGGTTTTGGAGCCCAAAAACCCTTCTAATCGACCTTTGGAACAAATTCTAGAATCAACCACAAACGAATTAAAAGCCTTAAACACAATGAAAACCCCTCCCTTAGGAGTTCACGGCCGTAACCCCTCCCCCCAAGATGGTTTCCTGGGCCGTAAACTCTTAAAACATGGTCAAATGATGCCCTAAATTCCATCCAATGCTTGTAAAATGAGTTTAAATCACATGTGATTGTCCTAGCACCACCAAAACACATAAGGAATGGGTATGGGGGAGTTTACGGCCGTAAACTCCTTTTTTACTGCTCTAAACTCCATTAAATGGTCCATATGTGGGTTAAATCCATTCATATGCCTTAGATTTGATCCTAGCCAATTTTCCTAAGTGAAATAAGACCATTTAGCACCTTAAAACCCATCATCCATGAGTTCACGGCCGTGAACTCATGTGGACATGGTCTTAGGGCCGAAAGCTCCATAAGGAGTTTACTCTTGAAGAGTAATCTCGATATTCAAGCCATAACGTCCTAGAGTAAATAATCATTTCTAATTAGTGAATTAAAGTCTAATTAGATACAAATGTGTATCATTTCAAATTACATAGGAACCTCGCGCGTTTTCAAGCCTTGAACTGACGTTTAGCATCCAAACCGACACATTCCGCGATTGGTGAGTTCATACCCCTATGCTTTTTCCGTGATTTTCAATGTTTTCAGGGGGGGGGGGGAATACAAGCAAAACTATAAATGTTTTCAAAAACCTAAAACTGATGTATTTCTATAAATATCTAGCTAACCTTTAGATATCTTCACCTCTTATGTATTATGTTGATCATAAGGGATGTTTTCTCGACTATAACTACGAGGATTTCAGTAAAGGAAACAATCAAACCAATTAAATTATTATGGGAATAATTTGGGATCTTTAGTTCTTGTTTTATGAATATAGATTTACGTAAAGTTAATAGATAAACTATGTCTGATTCAGTTTATCTCTATTTAATTCATAATGTATTGCCATATAATTTCATTGTATTTAACTATTCTACTGTATTATGTTTCAATACGATTTGTATGTCTGATAACGTCTGAGAACCCCATGAATAACATGATACTAGCTTGTGAGATTCGTCATCATTATCAGTAAATCCTCCCCGGAAGTGTAACCAGAGTCTCCTAGAGGGAGAGCTTGGAATTTGTGGATAGATCTATTCGGGACTGACAATCCCACACCTAAACTGCTAGCTACAGTTAGGCGAGAACGCCTGGGGTGAAAAATTCTAGATATCGTCCGACGTCTGACAAACGTCAAGGAGGTCTCATTGTCGTATTAGCATGGTTACCCGACTCACAATATGTATTAATATAAGTTTATTCACGGATTGAATTTCATATTTACTTTCTATCTATAGTTCTTATATCTAGTACGGGATGGTAGTCCTATGGTTTTGAATCTATATTTAGTACGGGATGATAGTCCCATGGTTTTCAATTTATATCTAGTACGGGATGATAGTCCTATGGTTTTCAATGTATAGCTAGTACGGGATGATAGTCCCATGGTTCTCAATCTATATCTAGTACGGGATGATAGTCCTATGGTTTTCAATCTATATCTAGTACGGGATGATAGTCCTATGATTTTCAATTTACGTCTATCTATAGTTTTGTGTATATCAAACTATCTTATAACTGGTACGGGATAGTAATCCCATGATTTTCAGTATATAGTTTTCTTTGTGTAAAACTCTACAATGTGGTCTTTAACTAAAACTTTACTTGTAGGAAAATATAGGATTTTCCTGGGATAACAATTATACATAACCAGAATCGTGTAAGAAAACAATTAACCAAACATTACTTTTAAGAAAATATGGGATTTTTTTGGGTTCGTAATCTATCGGAAAACCAAAGGAAAATTAAACATTTTCAGAAAAACAAACATCTTATGAACTCACCAGCTTTATGCTGATTTTCAAACTGCTTGTATTCTCAGGTTTGCGTTAGACAGGTACCCAGCAATCCTTTTTGGAGAAGACAGAGCGTACTGAAGATCTCATCTTATCTTTTGTTCATATATACCTATGTATAACACTTGTATTACTTTACTTTTGAGAAAATGTAAATTCTAATATGTAATGTAATGGTTGTTTACTTTGCTTATTATGTGCATTGGATTTGATACTCAACGTGGAGTCCGCCCCGGAAATGTTTCCGCCTTGGTTTTTGGGGTGTGACATGAAGCCAAAGATGATGGAGCTTACTACATCATGAAGAGAATCTGGGTCCCAAAATTTGGGGGATTCAGAGAGATAGTCATGAACGAGGCTCATAAAACACGATATTCTGTCCATATAGGTTCGGATAAAATGTACCTGGATATCAAACTACATTATTGTGGCCAAATATGAAGGCAGAGAAGCCCTCGGGGTTATTACAATAGCCAGTGATACCCGAGTGGAAATGGGAAATGCTTACCATGGACTTCATGCATAACCAAATTACTTAAGAAAGTGGACGTATTGGATGCGATCTGGGTGCTTGTCGATAAGTTAACCAAATCCGCCCATTTCCTTCCAATAAAGGAATCGTACAAGATGGAAAGATTAACACAAATCTATATAGAAGATATTGTGAGACTTCATGGGGTACCAGTATCTATTGACGCGGATCGGGATAGTAGATTTACTTTATGATTTTGGCAGTCGCTGCAGAAGGCAATGGGAACATAACTAGACATGAGAACTGCTTACCACCCTCAAACCGACGATCAAAGTGAACGAACCATTCAAAAACTTGAATATATGCTCCGAGCCTGTGTGATCGATTTTGGCAAATCATGGAATACCCACTTGCCCTTAATTGAGTTCTTGTACAACAACAGCTATCGCACGAGCATAAAGGTTTCTCCTTTTGAGGCTTTCTATGGTCGCAAATGTAGATTGCCTCTTTGCTAGGCTGAGGTGCGTGACAACCAGCTGGAAAAAGGGCAAACACCAAGTAGCACTCTTATAGGACCAAAGATCATTTGGGAAATCACAGAGAAGATAATTCAAACCAAGGCACGACTCCAAGCATCACGAGACCGACAAAAGAGCTATGTTGATAAATGACGAAAGCCTATGGAATTCCAAGTCGGAGATCGGGTGCTATTAAAGGTATCTCCCTGGAAAGGGATGATCTGTTTTGGGAAACAGGGAAAACGAAATCTGCGATACAGCCGGCCATTCGAGATTCGTGCACGGATTGGTCTGGTAGCTTATAACCTGCAGCTACCTGCGGAGCTCAACAACGTACACCCTGTGTTCCACGTCTCGAATCTGAAAAGTGCTTATCAAATGAAACCCTTGTCATTCCTCTAGAAGAGATCGAAGTAAATGAGAATGTCGAGAATGCCGTGTCGTCCAGCGGAGCCTAGAAGAAGATGACTCGCGCAGACGTCGAAGAATCGGTTGAGATAATGGATAGGGAAGTGAAGCGTATAAAACAGAGTCGCATACCGATTGTGAAGGTTTGATGGAACGCTAAGCGTGGACAGGAATTCACATGGGAACATGAGGACCAGATGAAGCTAAAGTACCCTCACCTATTCTCTCGTTCATAGTTATATCTTTCAAAAGAATCTCGGGACGAAATTCCTTTAATGGGAGGATGCTGTCACAACTAGCATTTTTGGCTAGGAAATTTTGTCCTCATTTTCTCAACTTTTGTGTAATTTGTATCTTTAAGTTGATATTATGCACTATGCTCATTCAAAATCAACCATTTGAATCAAAACTCACTCGTGAAGTTCAAAACCTAATTCATTACACCTCATATACTCAACTATGGGTTTGAAACCCTAATATCCCGGTTCAAACTCACAATGGACCAGGATCCTGTTATTGGGCCTAATGGGCCAGTAAACTCTCAATTTGGTTATTTTGGGTCAAGGAACCTTATTTGGGCTCTAGTTGGACCCACATTCTTTAAGTTATAGCATTTTGGGCTATATTGGGTCTAAAATGTCTCACTTCATTTTCATGGGCCATAATGGGCCGTGAAAAATCTTGTTGAACCTAAATGGGCCGAAAACCCATTATGTTTACCCTTTCGGGCCGTAAACCCCTTTCTTTATCATTATTGGGCCGTAAACTCTCATATGGGCCCAATGGGACAAAAACTTTCATGTTAGGCCTTATATTTTCGATTATGTTCAATTTTAGCCCAACAATCAAAATTCCTTTTATTCCCTCACTCCATCCTCAAATTTAATAAAAAAAATTGGATGAATTAGAACTTGACACCTCCTGATTACATGGAGGATATCCATGTTAATTACATCACAAACATCCATCTTAAGCCTTAGTCCTTCATGTAATAACCACACATCAAATCACTCCTTTCCTCCTCTTCTAGTCATGGCCGAGAGCACCCACAACACCCCATTTTCCACTTCACAATCACTAACAATTCCTCTCATATCTCTCTATAACACCAAGGAGTATTCTACCATTTTTCTTCAAAAATTTGTGAACTAGAGTGTGTTCCACCAAAGTTTTCATCAAAGATCATCCCTCTTGGGTAAGCTACTCTCTAAGTATGATGATTAACTTCATTTTATGATAATCCTTCACTCTTTAACACTCTATTTCATGATCATGCTTCTTAGAACTCCTTAAGTTCGATCACATCAAATGAGCATGCTAGGGCTGAAATCTCTCTCATTCTTCATCCAAAACCGAAATCATCAAACCAAAGTGAGTTCATACCACCTATTTTCGGCTTTTACTATGTTTTGGGGGAGAATACAAGTTCTTTTATGTAGATCTATGTGTATATTTATGATTTTGTGTGTTTTTCATGATATAAGTGTGATTATGTGTTATAAACTTCTTGAACTCAAAAATATACTAAAATATGATGATATTGTCGACATAACACTTGATACAACATATTATGCAATGAAAAGGTTTAAAACACGACAAGGATGTTTAAAACTAAGAAAATCACATAAGAGGGCCAAAAATGACAAAATAATCAAAAAGTGGAGTTAGTATGCATAACTCATGGTTTCGAAAGGAATTATTTGAATAAATATGGATCCTTATAGTATTTATGATTTTATAAGGGAAAAAGTGTAAAGTTTCACAAATGGGCCTCACTTTGGCCTTTCACGGTATTTGGGCTAAATTTGTAAATTTTTGGACTTTTGTGGGCTTAAGTGTCATTTTAAATAAAGTTGAGCCAAAAATGTTATTTTTCGGTTATAAGGGCTGAAAATGATAATTTTATCAAACTTGGGCCAAAAAGTAATAATTTCTATGCTTTTGGGCATCAAATGATTTTTTTTTAAAACATTGGGGTTAAAAATGTTATTTCACTCGAATCAAGCCCTTAAATGTTAACTTTTGGTTTTAAAGGACCAAAGTGTCATTTTTACTAAAAATGTGCCTTAATTGTAAATTTATTGTTTGAAGGACCAAAAATGTCTTATTTTACAAAAAGTGGGCATTTTATGTCATTTCGGTAAACAATTAAGTTTTACAACCAACGTAACAACAAACGATTCAATTACATCATTTACATTTCTTATTGGGTCTAGAATACAATTTACATGTTTAGTTGGCCTTAGTTGTCCCCTTACATGTTTATTGGGCCTGGAATATACCTTACATGTTTATTGGGCCTTATTTGTCTATTTACATGCTTATTGGGCCTGGAATATAATTTACATGTTTAGTGGGCCTAAGTTGTCGTCTTACGTGTTTATTGGGCCTAGAGTATACCTTACATGTTTATTGGGCCTTAGTTGTCCATTTACATGCTTATTGGGCCTGGAATATAATTCACATGTTTTGTGGACCTTAGTTGTCCTCTTACATGTTTATTGGGCGTGGAATATACTTTACATGTTTATTGGGCCTTCATGGTCCATCTACATCCTTGTTGACTTCACACATTTACATACATACTCTTTGGGCTTAGAAAACTAAATACATACATGGAAACAATATACACTGTGCAATTTCATATCCGCGTAAATTCAGTTAAGGATCTTGTGAGACATTTCGTTTGGCACCTATCGAGTGTACAACCGTAGCCTGTAGTTATAACCAGAGTCTCCTAGAGGGAGAGCAGGAGTTTGTGTAAAGATCTATACGGGGGTGACACCCCACACCTGAGTTGTTCGCTACAGTTAGACTAGGCCAATCTAGGGTGACAAACCTTACCTTAAACAAGTCGGTGTTTGAAAACTTCATGACAGGCGGATTAGTCATTATCAAGTATGGTTATAACGACTCACTTAGAGGAATTAACTCCATTATAAAATTTTATGGAATACAATTGTTGTTGATAACACGGTAATATACACACACTAGTACTCAGCCTTAGGGTATTCAGATCACTATGTTTTATAAACAGACAACATCGGGTTGTCTGGGATCATTCTCCTCATACACTTACAAACACTAACACACATACATTAATACAAGATCGGACACAAGCATCTAAAACTGGTTTTTAGAAAATATCGGATTTTTTGGCATTTACAAAGTAATACAACACATTTTACTCAAACATTATATATGTTGACCTTTTCAAATTACCTTGTATTCTCAAGAAATCGTTGAATAGGTTGGTCAACAAGAATACCTGGATATTTTGTTGTGTTTTGTTATCACCATACTTTGGATATTTTGGCATGTAATCTAAAATACAATACATGATGTAAACAATGACAGTTTTAATATGGCATGTGTGATGATGATGATGTTTTGTTTCAATTATATACACTATGATGATACTACACATATGAAGTCACCCAAGCCCCCAGATGTTTCCAACGTCTATTTTGGGGGTGTCACATGTGAGCACTTGTTAGTATGGGTTTGAACTCCTAGTAGGGGAGAACTAATTATTCTTGGAGATGTTGCTCAACATGGACTAGCCCTTTGTTCAGCTACAAGAGCTAGAATGTATCTTCATCTGGGTTGTTCTGGTTTTGTGGCCTATGTGTTAGATAATAGAGAGGAGGGAAAGAAGACAGATGGTGATGTCCTAATCATCCAAGAGTATTCCGATGTATTTCCTGAGGATCTTCCTGGATTGCCTCCAGAGAAGCAAGTCGAGTTTCAGATTGATTTGGTATCCAATGCGACTCTGATAGCCAAGGCACCCTATCGATAAGCACCACCTGAGATGTAGGAGTTGTCTACACACCTGCCGAAGCTGTTAGAAAAGGGGTTTTTCAAGCTGAGTAGTTCACCATGGGGAGCACTGATGTTGTTTGTGAAGAATAAGGATGGTTCTCATAGGATGTGTATCGACTATCGTGAGCTAAACAAGTTAACGGTGAAGAACCCTTATCCACTCCTGAGGATTGATGATTTGTTCGACCATCTACATGGTGCACCTTGGTTTTCCAGGCTTTATTTGTGTTCAGACAACCAATAGATGGGGGTTCGGGATGAGAATGTTCTGAAGACAAATTTCGGAACTCGATATAGTCATTACGAGTTCGTGGTGATGCTCTTTGGGCTCACCAAAACACCGACAACGTTCATGGACCTCACGAACAGGTTTTGTAGGATGAAGCTGGATCGGTCGATGATCGTTTTCATTGATGATATATTGGTCTATTCTACGACTAAGGAGCATCATGGGGATCACTTTTGAGAGGTTCTTGAGACTTTGAGGAGGGAGAGGACAAATTTTGCAAATATGAATCCTATTTGAATGAGGTGCAGTTCTTAGGGCACCTCTTCAATGAGAAGGGTATATTGGTCGATCCGGCCAAGATCGAAGCTGTAATGCAGTGGGAGGTCCCGAGGTCTCCATACAAGATTCAGAGTTTCCTTGTCCTAGTATGGTATTACCGGATTTTCATTAAGTATTTCTCTAGGATTATAGTTTCGTTGACCTGGTTGACAAAGCAGACAGTTACCTTCCGTTGGGGGCCTGAACAACAAACGTTATTTGAGACTCTAAGGCAAAGATTATATGTGGCTCCGATTCTGAACTTACCCAAGGGCATTTATGGCTTTGTAGTTTATTGTAATGCTTCACTCATGAGGTTGGGTGTAGTGCTTATGCAGCAAGGCCATGTGATCACTTATTCATCGAAGTAGCTAAAGCCACATGAGGCGAATTACAGCACGCGTGACCTAGAGTTGGGGTCTGTGGTGTTCTCCCTCAAGATTTGGCGACATTATTTTTATGTGGTGTGTTGCACCATTTATATGAATCACAAGAGTTTGAGGTACTCAATGGATCAATCAAACATGATTATGAGGCAACGTACGTGGCTTGATTTATTGAAGGACTACGATTGCGAGATTTTATACCAGCTCGAAAAGGTGGTGGCCAATGCGCTGAGTCGCAAGGTGACTAGCACAACTATTCAAGATTTATGTTTAAGGATGACTGTGGTTACCCCATTATTTGGGCGGATTCGAAAGGCTCTGATCAAGGCTATAAAAAAGAAGCATCGCATGAGTGAGCACATTGTGGGTCACAGGTCCTCTTTTGATTACAATACTACATGATTGTTGACCTTGCATCAGAGGGTCTGGTCTCATATTGGGATGGTACATGATAGATACTGATGGAGGAGGCACACAATTCGAAGTTTTCTATTCATCTGGGTGTGACAAAGATGTACAATTCATCCGAGTGTGATAAAGATGTACAAAGACCAAATACATGATTATTGGTGGCCCTACATGATGCCGGATGTGGCTTAGTATGTGGAGAGGTGCTTGATTTGCAAGAATGTTAAGCCTGGGCATCAACAACCTCACAACAACATGTAGCCATTAGGTATTCCCCTTTGGAAATGGGAAGATATTATGATGGACTTCATCATTAAGTTACCATAGACAATTCAACGTCTGGATTCGATATGGGTCATCATGGATCGATTGACCAAGAGTACACATTTTATCCCCATTCAGGAGAGTATCTCTGTAGAGAAATTTGCAAATGTTTATATTTGAGAGGTTGTGGCATGTCATGGAGTTCCTTTATTAGTGGTTTTAGATGGGGATGTTCAATTCACTTCCAGATTCTAGAAGAGATTCCACGAGGAGTTAGGTACTCAAATGCACTTTAGCATCACTTTCCACCCACAAATCGACGGTTAGAGTGAGAGGACAATCCAAATGTTGGAGGACATGCTTCGAGCATGCGCACTACATTTTGGTGGGTGCTAGAATACGTATCTTCCGTTGGCTGAGTTTTCCTACAACAACAGTTATCACGCTAGCATTGACCGACCTCCTTTTGAGATGCTTTATGGGAGGAAGTTTCAGACCCTATTTATTGGGGCAAGGTTGCGAGTACTGAAGTGGTACTCAAGACCAAGAAGTTGATTTAGCAGGTATGCGAGAGACTCTAGACCATACAGAGACGTCAGAAGAGCTATGCAAATAGACGTCATTTGGACCTTGAGCTTTAGATCGGAGATTGTGTACTCCTGAAGGTGTCTTGGATAAGCGTCATCCAGTTTAGGAAGC